>NC_053028.1:326284497-326557354 GCF_003073215.2 Triticum urartu | reverse complement strand
CTAACTCTCCGATATATAATTTCTAAATGACTGAAAACATTTTTCTAGACTCAACAACGTCAGGGGGCTCCTAAGGTAGGGGAAGGCTCTGATTACCAACTAGTAACGCCCTCGATGCGGCTATATCTCCTACGTGTCGAAGCACGACTTAGAGGCATAACCGCATTGAAAGCAATGTCGCAAGTGAGGTAATTTTCGCAAACAACCCATGTAATATAAATAAAAGGGGAAAGGATACATAGTTGGCTTACACTCGCCACATCACACAAATACATGAATAACATTACATCATCCAGATACAATCAAGGTCCGACTACGGAACCAAAATAAAAGAAGACTACCCCAAATGCTACAAAGATCCCCGATCGACCCCAACTGGGCTCCACTACTGATCAACTAGAACGAAACAACACAAAGGACAAGATCTTCATCGAGCTCCTCCTTGAGCTTGGTTGCGTCAGCTGCACGGTTCAACGACACCTGCAAGCTGGTTTTGGAAGCATCTGTGAGTCACGGGGACTCAGCAATCTCACACCCTCGCCATCAAGACTATTTAAGCTTATGGGTAAGGTAAAGGTATGATGTGGAGCTGCAGCAAGCGACTAGCATATATGGTGGCTAACATACGCAAATGAGAGCGAGAAGAGAAGGCAAAGCACGGTCGAGAAACTATGATCAAGAAGTGATCCTCGAACAACCTACGACAAACATAACTCCAACACTGTGTTCACTTCCCGGACTCCGTCGAGAAGAGACCATCACGGTTACACACGTGGTTGATGTATTTTAATTAAGATCAACTTCAGGTTTTCTACAACCGGACATTAACAAATTCCCATCTACCCATAACCACGGGCACGGCTTTTGAAAGTTCAAAACCCTGCAGGGGTGTCCCAAGTTAGCCCATCACAAGCTCTCACGGTCAACGAAGGATATTCCTTCTCCTAAGACATTCCGATCAGACTCGGCATCCAGGTTACAAGACACCTCAACAATGGTAAAACAAGTCCAACAACACCGCCCGAATGTGCCGATAAATCCCGATAGGAGCTGCACATATCTCGTTCTCAGGGCACACTCAGATGAGACATCCTACGAGTAAAACTAACCCTCAAGTTGCCCCGAGCTGGCCCCGCAGTCTACTCGGTCCGACCAACACTCAGAGGAGCACTGGCCCGGGGTGGTTAAAATAATGATGACCCTCGGGAGCGCGACTCCCAAGGGAAAAAGAGGCTAGGTGGCCAATGGTAAAACCAATGTTGGGCATTGCTGGAGGAGTTTTATTCAAGGCAAGCTGTCAAGGGGTTCCCATTATAACCCAACCACATAAGGAATGCAAAATCCGGGAACATAACACCGATATGACGGAAACTAGGGTGGCAAGAGTGGAACAAAACACCAGGCATAAGGCCGAGCCTTCCACCCTATACCAAGTATATAGATACATTAATTAAATAAGAGACATTGTGATATCCAAACAAAATATCCATGTTCCAAACATGGAACAAGCTCCAATCTTCACCTGCAACTAACAACGCTATAAGAGGGGCTGAGCAAAGCGGTAGCATAGCCAATCAACGGTTTGCTAGGACAAGGTGCGTTGGAGGCTTGGCTCAACAATATGGGAGGCATGATAAGCAAGTGGTAGGTATCGCAGCATAGGCATAGCAATAGAGCGAGCAACTAGCAAGCAAAGATAGAAGTGATTTCGAGGGTATGGTCATCTTGCCTGAAATCCCGCAAGGAAGAAGAATGAGTCCATGAAGAAGTCAAATGGACGTAGTCGAACGGGTCCTCACAAACGCGACGTTAACGGAACCAACCCGAAGAAGCAACACCGGAAAGAAGCACACAACATAGTAAACAACCAACACAAGAACATGGTATTATATGCGGGATGCGGTATGTGATGCATATGCATGATTTTCAAAGGAATGATTGAACCTGGCCTCAACTTGGAAATCCAAGAGTTCCACTGGAAAGGTGAGGTGATTTCGGTTGAAATCGATATAAAAATCGCCGGGATCGGCTGCACGGTTTGGAAAAGGCAAGCAAAACAAATATGGCACCGGTCTGCGATAAACAGCAAGTAGCCATCTGAATGCATCAAGTTAAATATGCTACAGCACTCAAACATGGCAACAAAATACATGATAGGGATCCACTCAAGATGCTTAACAAAAGATGAACACTGAGCTACGGCTAATTCACTCATTAACAGGTTCAAACAAGCATGGCAAAAGAGCAAATGATAACAGGTTTCAGACTTAGTGAAATTAACACGTCTGGAATTTATCATCAGGAAGCACACTTTAGAGCATGAAAACTACATGCTACAGGAACATATCATGGAAAATCAAGGCATGACATGAAGCTACTCAAAGCACTTAACAAAAGTTCCTTGGTGACCTTGAGCCAAAAGGGATCAGAAAATACAATTGCAAGCATGTGGACATGGCAAAAACGTAAACAGATTCAGACAGTGAAAAACTGGAGCATGCAAATCAGTCAATGAGTAGGCATGTTTATGAGCTCGATGCACTCACTACAGAGCATGGCATGACAAACTAAGCATACACCCATCAAGAAAACATAGCATAGAAGCTATACATGGCAAGAACATCATCGTAGCATGCACGGATCAATAGCAACATCCTCGGCAAAATCACTAAACATGTCAACAATCTGCCAGGATCATTTTATAGCAAAAGTAGAGCTCGATTACCTCAAGCTAGGGTGCTCCATAAATGCAAACAAAGACATGGATGGATAGAGCACCACAATCATAACAAGACATCCTTACTGATCATCCTCAAAAGTGGCACGGATCACTAGGAAACAACATGAACATATGGCATAACAACAAAATCAGGACAAGGACTTGTGAAATTCTAAGTCCCTGAAATCAGCATTACCGATTACGCTACTTTGCAAGCTTGTTCTAGTCACCACATAGATCACAAAAATACATGGCAAGCACCTCTGTAAAGATGGCATGGCATATAACAGCACACATGTAGAGCTCAGGATCATAGCATGCACACATTAATCATGGCAAAAATGACAAAATGCCATTTGCTGAAACAGAACTAACAAATTCATCACATAGCCCTCTTCCAATAGCATTTCGGGCATCAATATGAGCTCAAATGAAAATGATGCAATGAGATGAAATGATTTACTTGTCGAGACGAACATTTTGATATGCTACACGCACGAATCGGAGCAACGGGTGATGAGTTATGACCTGATGAACATGGCATAAAAATACTGGAATCTGGGGACTTAGTCATCTTCGGGAAAAAAACAGAACAGGCGCAAAATGTTAAAACGCGCACTGGGCAAGGGTTAGACGGGCTGCTCACCATGGGCAAAGGCCCAGGACGCTGGAGACGGGACAGGCCGGTGCTGCTGGGCTGGCGGCTGATGTGGCCCAGGACGGGGTCCACGTGCGCGAGTGGGAGGCGGCCCATGAGCGGGCGCTCGTCCCCGCTCCCGAGCGGGACGAAGACAAGGCGGCGGCGGGGCTTGAACTCCGGCGACGGCTCGAGGTGACGGCGAGGCAGGTGAGGTCGAGGGAGGCCGGGATCCATCAGATCCGGTGGAGGACGAGACCGGGGACCCATTCCGGTGATGGACGGAGCTCGGGGAGGCGCGGCTCCACGGCGGGGTTGGGGTCCTGGCGGCGAGGAGTCCGGCGAGCGGTTGCCGGCGGCGAGGCGTCGAGGGCGTAGACGAGCGACGCGCGGGGTCGATGGAGAGGCCGGGGCGGCGAGCTGCGACGTCGTCAGTGGTCGGAGGAAGAGGCCGCGACGCAGGCTGTCTGGGTGGCGGGGCAAGAAGGCAGGCAGGGGCGAAGCTTCGTCGGCGGAGGCGGGCGGCGCGCGGTGGCCGGGGCTGAAGGCGGGCGGCGACGCGGGGCTCGGGCGCCCGCGGGTGGCGGCGGCGGCGTCCCGGGCCGGGAGGGCCCGATCCGGGCCCCGGCGGGCCTCGGCGGCGGGGGAGGCGCGGCTGACACTTGGCACTCTCCGATTTGCTGCGGCGCGGTGGCGGACATGTCCGTCGGTGGGAAATTTGTCCGGCGGCGCGGAGAGGAGAGATTTAGGGTTTGTACCGCGGAATTTTCGGGGGAGGCCACATATTTATAGGTAGAGGGAGCTAGGAGAGTCCAAATGAGGTGCGGTTTTCGGCCACGCGATCGTGATCAAACGACCGAGATGATGGAGGAGGTTTAGGTGGGATTTGGGCCACTTTGGAGGGGTGTTGGGCTGCAACACACACGAGGCCTTCTCGGTCCCTCGGTTAACCGTTGGAGTATCAAACGAAGTCCAAATGGCACGAAACTTGACAGGCAGTCTACCGGTAGTTAACCAAGGCCACATGACAAGTCTCGGTCCAATCCGAAAACATTTAACACCCACACACGAAATGAGATAGAAAGGGACACCTGGTGACATAGGAGCGCCGGATTGCAAAACGGACAATGGGGAAAATGCTCGGATGCATGAGACAAACATGTATGCAAATGAAAGGCACATGATGACATGATATGAGATGCATGACATGCAAGCAATGACAAGGCAACAAGAACGAGAAACTGGAGGAACACCTGGCACATAGGTCTCGGGGCGTCACAACACTCCACCACTACGAGAGGATCTCGTCCCGAGATCTAGAATGGCACCGGAGGGAAAAACGGAAGAGAAAGAGAAGAAGTAAAACTAAGTTGCTTCTTTGACGAACGAGTGAAACCAAAGAACCTTGAAAAGGTTGAGCAAAGTGAAAGAAAGAAAGCAACGGAGAAGAAAAAAGTTGAAAGCACTCCGTTAAGAAAGAGGAATTAGAAAGAACCGATTCGGGTAGCACTCCAGTTGGAAAGATATGCAAGGCTTGATAATATGAAAGAACTCGAGCAAAAAGGCACAACACTCCGGTTGAATGGATAGGCATGAAAAGAACATGATCTTTGAGAAAACGAGATGATGGGTTGAAAAGAGCAACATCACAATGCCTCCGGAAGGAATGAAAGAATGCAAAGAAAAGAACGGAGAAGAAAAACAACATGTCCTACCTCAAATGAGCTTGAAAAAGCATCTTTAGGAGAAGGTTCGAACGGAATTGTTTGAAAACCAACAACAAAAAGAGTAAGCTTGATGTGGGCTTATGAAGAACATCTCAAAACTATGATGTGAAATTCTGCCACTAACGGAAACGATAGATTGGATTTATATCAACAAGGGGATGAGAAACTTATTTCACCGGGAGGATAAAAGAACTTGAGTCATTTATAAGCACCATAATAGCAACAATCCTTAGAGAAAGCTTTAGGTGAAACATGACACAAGATAACTCCAACGAAGAGATTGATGGGTTTAAATATCTCATTCTTGATAACTTTGTGAACCATGAAACATGAACTGAAATTATGGAGAATGACATAATACCACCTCCAATGATACGGTAGAAAGAATTGCACTTCGGATTGCAAGATGAAGAATGCTTGAGCTCCTCTGAAAAGAATCTTGATGATCACGTCGAGAAGGAATTAAATCCTTGATGAACCATCATGTAGCACCTCCATGAAGAACTCCGGTAAACAAAAGAATGATCAAACGGAAGGAAAGAGAAGTTGAAAACACAAGGTGAAACCTTGCAATGATTAGATGGATCTCCGTGGTGAGATAAAACGGAAAACCTCGGAACTCCGAAAAAGAAAGATGAAACAATTGAAATAGAGAATTTGAAGAACCTCCGGAATAAGGAATTAATCATTAGGATGAAACAAGAATAAGAATTACATTATGCTTATCCTTCACCAATTAAATTGATGACCAACAATGGATTTGGCACACTATTTATTCTTGTAGAAAGGATTAAGAGAGATATAGCGCAAACTTGAGAAGGTCTTCAACGAACCACTGGTAGAATGAAACAACGAATGAATTAGTATGATAACCATGGATGAGAGATCTTGAACGACCCACCGTAAGAATTGAAAAGGAACAAATAAAACATGAGAAAACACCGGGTAGGATCAGCAAATAAACGAAGATGCTTGAGAGAATTTAGATCCATGAGAACGAAGAGATTACGAGCTGATTAGAGAATCCTTGATTTAAGTACCGGTATGATTTAGAGTATGAGAGCTGAAGGCTGGAGTGAAAAAAATCTTAGGTGATGGGTCCGGATAAACAAACTAAACAGAATCTTGAATTGCACTGGATAGGTGAAAAGAATTTTGACAGTTGAAAAACAATTATGAGAGGATGGCCTCGAACTAGAACCACGAATCTTGAAGAGAATGGAGCAGGATTGAGAGAAAATTCTTCTTCGGGTTTCAAAATCTAAGAATTACGACAAGAAACAACACCATGAATTGTTGAGACACTCCGGAATGAAGAATGGAATGGTTGAGCCAATGGTGAAAATAATTTGAAAGATCTTGGAGAAAGACATTTGACTGATGATAAAACATTCTTACGTCAAACTTTAGAAAAGAATTTGAGAAGCTCCAGAAAAATAAGAAGAGTCGGGTAAGATCCTGGGAAACACCTGTGGGTTAGGGCCAACTCAAGAGAAAGCACTGTTAGAATGATTAAAAAGAGAGATTGCACCGGTTGAATTAAAAGGCTTGAATGAGATAACATCCTCAAATAGCTTGAACGGATTAAGAGTGGAAACACGAATCTTCTGAGATATCTTTAGCACTCCGGAACAAATGAATAACGAGAAATGAATGAATATGAGGAGAACCAGCAAGAGAGGGTATTTGAAACGAGGAAAAGGGATATGATCAACACCAAAAGTTTGAATTGGTCCACCGGAGAAGGAAAGGATCAAATAATGATGAACTTGAGGCTCCGTTAGTATCTTCATGAGAATCATCGGATAAGAACATTGACGGAAAAGGAATGGAGAGGCTTCCCATGAATAAAATGATACTTGAATAAGAAATCTGAGTCCTTGAAGAAAAAGGGTGGGTGGGCGGGAAAACAAAGGCAACTTGGAGACGAATGAAACAAACACCGTTGAGAAGACTTGAGTTGATCTTGCGGATGTTGAAATGATCGGATCCACTTGAAGAGAAACACACCGGTTGAAACGGATTGACATGACAATCTCGATGATCATGAATGATTGGTATTCACATAGGAACATGAGAACACAGCTTAGGAAAGGTGTGGAATAAACATTTGACTTCGAAGCAACTCGAATACCACAACTCAAAACAAAACAAAGGATTGGCTTGCAAAATAAGCTGGAACAAACATATGATAGAGATTTCGTCTGAAGTTTTCGTGGTGGGGCCTACACGGGCTCGATCGTACATCACCATCATGTACAAGGCAGTGCACATGACATACGAAGCGTCCCCGAGTCGGCATAGCCAAGGACTCTTTAGGACGCAATGAGACCATTGTAAAACACACCGTGGATAGGCGGACCACTAGACGTCGAACCCCAATATCATATCATACATCTGTCGGAAAGATATCCAAAGAGCTACTTGAATTCCCACTTATAAACTCCCGAAATTTTCCGGTTATGCAATCAGGTGTTGGGGATACAGGGGAAGCATAATATCTCACCCAAAACTAGCAAATCCTACATCCAGTTGTATCCATCCTTCAACACATAACCAAGAAACCTTCGGAAATCATTTACCTCAACCTTCGAAAAGCATCCTTTATACGAGTTATGGCAATACTCCCGAACTCCCGCCCCAGTACTGGGTGGCGTCGAGGTTATCTCACCAACAACTGCATAAAAGAGATTTTCGATGTCGGCGAAACTAATCTCAGGTATTCCAGAACTGCAATGATAAAATTGTGAAGACAACACCTCGGAGCTCAACTCCCCGGGACACTGCCACAACCCCTAAATGACAGGAGGCACCAAGAACAATGTTCTCGTCACAAAACCATCGGAACGATTCCAAGATACCCGCGTGATCCTAAATTTTTTTTAGTGAAATTTGAGAATAGAAGAGTCAAAACTCTACGTCAGGATGCCTCACCAGAGCGATGAAGGGACTGAGGAGTAAAATGAATTCCTAACTCTCCGATATATAATTCCTAAATGACTCAAAACATTTTTTTAGACTCAAGAACGTCAATGATTCGATCAAGCAGGGGGCTCCTAAGGTAGGGGAAGGCTCTGATTACCAACTTGTAACGCCCTCGATGCGGCTATATCTCCTACGTGTCGAAGCACGACTTAGAGGCATAACCGCATTGAAAGCAATGTCGCAAGTGAGGTAATTTTCGCAAACAACCCGTGTAATATAAATAAAATGGGAAAGGACACATAGTTGGCTTACACTCGCCACATCACACAAATACATGAATAACATTACATCATCCAGATACAATCAAGGTCTGACTACGGAACCAAAATAAAAGAAGACTACCCCAAATGCTACAGAGATCCCCAATCGACCCCAACTGGGCTCCACTACTGATCAACTACAATGAAACAACACAAAGGACAAGATCTTCATCGAGCTCCTCCTTGAGCTTGGTTGCGTCAGCTGCACGGTTCAATGACACCTGCAAGCTGGTTTTGGAAGCATCTTTGAGTCACGGGGACTCAGCAATCTCACTCCCTCGCGATCAAGACTATTTAAGCTTATGGGTAAGGTAATGGTATGATGTGGAGCTGCAGCAAGCGACTAGCATATATGGTGGCTAACATACGCAAATGAGAGCGAGGAGAGAAGGAAAAGCACGGTCGAGAAACTATGATCAAGAAGTTATCCTAGAACAACCTACGTCAAACATAACTCCAACACCGTGTTCACTTCCCCGACTCCGCCGAGAAGAGACCATCACGGTTACCCACACGGTTGATGTATTTTAGTTAAGATCAACTTCAGGTTTTCTACAACCGGACATTAACAAATTCCCATCTACCCATAACCGCGACCACGACTTTCGAAAGTTCAAAACCCTACAGGGGTGTCCCAACTTAGCCCATCACAAGCTCTCACGGTCAACGAAGGATATTCCTTCTCCTAAGACATTCCGATCAGACTCGGCATCCAGGTTATAAGACATCTTGACAATGGTAAAACAAGTCCAGCAACACCGCCCGAATGTGCCGACAAATCCCGATAGGAGCTACACATATCTCGTTCTCAGTGCACACTTAGATGAGACATCCTACGAGTAAAACCAACCCTCAAGTTGCCCCGAGGTGGCCCCGCAGTCTACTCGGTCCGACCAACACTCAGAGGAGCACTGGCCAGGGGGGGTTAAAATAATGATGACCCTCGGGAGCGCGACTCCCAAGGGAAAAAGAGGCTAGGTGGCCAATGGTAAAACCAATGTTGGGCATTGCTGGAGGAGTTTTATTCAAGGCGAGCTGTCAAGGGGTTCCCATTATAACCCAACCGCGTAAGGAATGCAAAATCCGGGAACATAACACCGATATGACGGAAACTAGGGCGGCAAGAGTGGAACAAAACACCAGGCATAAGGCCGAGCCTTCCACCCTTTACCAAGTATATAGATGCATTTATTAAATAAGAGATATTGTGATATCCCAACAAAATATCCATGTTCCAAACATGGAACAAGCTCCAATCTTCACCTGCAACTAACAACGCTATAAGAGGGGCTGAGCAAAGCGGTAGCATAGCCAATCAACGGTTTGCTAGGACAAGGTGGGTTAGAGGCTTGTCTCAACAATATGGGAGGCATGATAAGCAAGTGGTAGGTATCGCAACATAGGCATAGCATTAGAGCGAGCAACTAGCAAGCAAAGATAGAAGTGATTTCGAGGGAATGGTCATCTTGCCTGAAATCCCGCAAGGAAGAAGAACGAGTCCATGAAGAAGACAAATGGACGTAGTCGAACGGGTCCTCACAAACGCGACATTAACGGAACCAACCCAAAGAAGCAACACCGGAAAGAAGCACACAACATAGTAAACAACCAACACACGAACATGCTATTATATGCGGGATGCGGTATGTGATGCATATGCATGATTTGCAAAGGAATGATTGAACCTGGCCTCAACTTGGAAATCCAAGAGTGCCACTGGAAAGGTGAGGTGATTTCGGTTGAAATCAATATAAATATCGCCGGGATCGGATGCACGGTTTGGAAAAGGCAAGCAAAACAAATATGGCACCGGTCTGCGATAAACAGCAAGTAGCCATCTAAATGCATCAAGTTAAATATGCTACATCACTCAAACATGGCAACAAAATACATGGTAGGGATCCACTCAAGATTCTTAACAAAAGATGAACACTGATCTACGGCTAATTCACTCATTAACAGGTTCAAACAAGCATGGCAAAAGAGCAAATGATAACAGGTTTCAGACTTAGTGAAATTAACACGTCTAGAATTTACCATCAGGAAGCACACTTTAGAGCATGAAAACTACATGCTACAGGAACATATCATGGAAAAGCAAGGCATGGCATGAAGCTACTCAAAGCACTTAACAAAAGTCCCTTAGTTACCTTGAGCCAAAAGGGATCAAAAAATACAATTGCAAGCATGTGAACATGGCAAAAACATAAACAGATTCAGATAGTGAAAAACTGGAGCATGCAAATCAGTCAATGAGTAGGCATGTTTACGAGCTCGATGCACTCACTACAGAGCATGGCATGACGAACTAAGCATACACCCATCAAGAAAACATAGTATAGAAGCTAGACATGGCAAGAACATCATCATAGCATGCACGGATCAATAGCAACATCCTCGGCAAAATCGCTAAACATGTCAAAAATCTGCCAGGATCATTTTATAGCAAAAGTAGAGCTCGATTACCTCAAACTAGGGTGCTCCATTAATGCAAAAAAAGATATGGATGGATAGAGCACCACAATGTTAACAAAACATCCTTACTGATCATCCTCAAAAGAGGCACGGATCACTAGGAAACAACATGAACATATGGCATAACAACAAAATCAGGACAAGGACTTTGTGAAATTCTAAGTCCCTGAAATCAGCATTACCGATTACGCTACTTTGCAAGCTTGTGCTAGTCACCACATAGATCACAAAAATACATGGCAAGCACCATTGTGAAGATGGCATGGCATATAACAAAACACATGTAGAGCTCAGGATCATAGCATGCAAACATTAATCATGGCAAAAATGACAAAATGCCATTTGCTGAAACAGAACTGACAAATTCATCACGTAGCCCTCTTCCAACAGCATTTCGGGCGTCAAGATGAGCTCAAATGAAAATGATGCAATGAGATGAAATGATGTACTCATCGAGATGAACATTTCGATATGCAACACGCACGAATCGGAGCAACGGGTGATGAGTTATGACCTAATGAACATGGCATAAAAATACTGGAATCTGGGGACTTGGTCATCTCCGGGGGAAAAACTGAACAGGCGCAAAATGTTAAAACGCGCACTGGGCGAGGGTTAGACGGGCTGATCACCATGGGCCAAGGCCCAGGACGCTGGAGAGGGGACAGGCCGGTGCTGCTGGGCCGGCGGCTGATGTGGCCCAGGACAGGGTCCACGTGCATGAGGGGGGGGGCCCATCAGCGGGCACTTGTCCCTGCTCCCGAGCGGGACGAAGATAAGGCGGCGGCGGGGCTTGAACTCCGGCGACGGCTCAAGGCGACGGCGAGGCAGGTGAGGTCGAGGGAGGCCGGGATCGATCAGATCCGGTGGAGGACGAGACCGGGGACACATTCCGGCGATGGACGGAGCTCGGGGAGGCGCGGCTCCACGGCAGGTTTGGGGTCCTGGCGGCAAGTAGTCCGGCGAGTGGTTGCCGGCGGCGAGGCGTCGAGGGCGTAGACGGGCGACGCGTGGGGTCGATGGAGAGGCTGGGGCGGCGAGCTGCGACGTCGGCGGCGGTCGGAGGAAGAGGTCGCGGCGCAGGCTGTCCGGGCGGTGGGGCAAGAAGGCAGGCGGGGGCGATGCTTCGCCGACGGAGGCGGGCGGCGCGCGGTGGCCGATGCTGAAGGCGGGCGGCGGCGCGGCGCTCGGGCGCCCGCGGGTGTCGGCGGCGGCGTCCCGGGCCGGGAGGGCCCGATCAGGGCCCTGGCGGGCCGCAGCGGCGGCGTCCCGGGCCGGGAGGGCCCGATCCGGGCCCTGGCGGGCCGCGGCGGTGGCAGAGGCACGGCTGACACTTGGCGCTCTCCGATTTGCTACAGCGCGGTGGCGGACATGTCCGTCGGTGGGAAATTTGTCCGGCGGCGCGGAGAGGAGAGATCTAGGGTTTGTACCGCGGAATTTTCGGGGGAGGCCACATATTTATAGGTAGAGGGAGCTAGGAGAGTGCAAATGAGGTGCGGTTTTCGGCCATGCGATTGTGATCAAACGACCGAGATGATGGAGGAGGCTTAGGTGGGTTTTGGGCCACTTTGGAGGGGTGTTGGGCTGCATCACACACGAGGCCTTCTCGGTCCCTCGGTTAACCATTGGTGTATCAAACGAAGTCCAAATGGCACGAAACTTGACAGGCGGTCTACCGGTAGTAAACCAAGGCCACATGACAAGTCTCAGTCCAATCCGAAAACGTTTAACACCCGCACACGAAAGGAGATAGAAAGGGACACCGGGTGACATAGGAGCGCCGGATTGCAAAACGGACAATGGGGAAAATGCTCGGATGCATGAGACGAACATGTATGCAAATGAAATGCACATGATGACATGATATGAGATGCATGACACGCAAGCAATGACAAGGCAACAACAGCGAAAAACTGGAGGAACACCTGGCACATCAGTCTCGGGGCGTCACAGTGTGGCAGGATACTATGACATGAAACTGATATGGGAATAGGAGGACAAAGAAGCAGTATCGGCGGGTGGGAATCTGTCCTTTAGTGAAATCAGGGGCCAATGCGCCAGAGACTACTTGCGGGCACGTGCAAAGAGGCATGATGACGGAACTTATTACTTTGAGAATGCACATGACGCCAAACTGTATGAAGTGGTAGAGGCTTCCAAGATCCCTGGAAGGTTCTACAGGAACTCAGGGCCATGTGACATTCTGTCCATTGCTCTGGAAACAAAAGAGCCCCCTGGCCATGCAAGGATTATAGGTGTTAATGTCCCGCACAAGAGGGCTTTCACACTCAGCAAAGAAGAGGTATTCAGCATGAAAAAAGCGAGGAGTGAAATGAAGCAGAATGCATTGTTTGAAAAGTTGAAGAAGGAGATTTATCCGACTGTTCAAAAGGATGTTGAGGAGTCAATGATGGTGCAGAAGACTCTAACACTGACAGATAGCCAGCAGATGGGAGGGGAGGCGGGCATGGATGATGCTGCTTATTGCGCGACAACACTACACAAGAGTAGTTGTGCATCAGCTGACCCCAGCGACACTGAGACTACAGCTGCTCGTGATGACGCTATATCTGATCTATCTAGAATGAAAGATAGACTGAAGGGCATGCTTACACATTATGAAGGTACATTAAAATGTGCAACACCCTAGGTTTGCCCACCCTTCTTGGAAGATGGCCTCTTCTTGGACAATGTGCCATTGAAGCCGGGTTGTGTGAAGTGTTACATGACTGAAGTAAAGCCTGGATTCAATGAATTTGCCTTGAAGAATGTCCTAGGAGACTTCAATGAGCAAAGGACCTTGGGAGAAACACTGTTACATCACATCCAGTGGCCACGAAAGGAAATAGAGTTCATTGATGCGATTCCTGAAGCCCCGCCAAGAGCAACCACTATCTCCCCTCAACCAGTGACGCTCTCCTTGCCACAGCAGCTCTTGCCGGCTGATGCATCAACCTGTGATCAGCCGGCCCGACTTTGTGGCGTACAGACAATGTCATCCTCCACCCAAAAGCAGCCAGTGGCAAGTCCTACAACTGCTGATGATGCAGCACTGGTTCAGATGTTGGCCATTGAAGCAGCAGTGGGAGACCCAGCTGCAGCACATGCTCAGCAGACCAACCTGGTGGAACAGACTGCTAAGCAGTCTGTAGGTCCAGAACCGACTGCTCATTAGTCCGTCGGTCCGCAGGCGCGTGATCAGCATACCAATGCGTCAGCACTTCCTGCTCAGCAAACCAACGCATTGGCACGGCCTCCTCAGCACACCGATAAGTTGGCACCACCTGCGCAGAAACACGACATAGCTTCAATGCATGGTCAGTAGTCCGATGCCTCTGCTCCTACAGCCCAGCAGTCCGTCACAGCAGCACCGCCAGCTCAGCGGTCTGGCATAGATAAACCGTCTGCTAAGAAGTCTGTCCAAGCTTCACCGTCTGCTCGGTAGTCTACCTTGCAGGCAACCAGACGTTCTTCCAGAAATGCTTCAAGTACCAAGAAGGAAGTGGCCAAAAAGGCTACAACCACGACCACGAGGAAGGGCAGTGGGAGAGTGAAGAGGAAAGAGAACGATTGCCTCTTACTTAAAGCACTCATCGCCCAGAACCAAATTAACAACAGCTTGTTTGAATCGGGGAGTAATATTATTTCTGACGCCATGGATGGTGAATAAGTAGAATTATTGCTTGCTAAAAGTAAAGCATACATACTTGAAGCACGTAATTACGTCCATGGCCAGCCATTTCTTGTTGGCAAATACTTTGATGAGTGCAGCTCCAGTTGCCGCGAGTTACATGAATATTGCATGGTCCACTACAATAGAGATCATTTCTGACACGATGCTGGTTCCATCAATGTGAGTTTTGAGGACTTACATCTCTTCTTCAACTTCAATGTGTGTCGGCATTCTAGGAACGAGGGACCCCAGACTTGCCTGCCCGCGGCCCGCAGCGTGGCTCCTCCAGCGGCCCTGTAGGGCCCATCCTCACCAACAAACACGCAAGACCCTCGCGAGGGGCCAAGCCTCGCAAGGCAGATGACGCAAGACCTCCTCAGGGACGGCCTCACTAGGCTGGCTCGCGAGGGGCAGAGAGATCAAGGCAAGGCGAACCTCGCGAGGTTCCAATGACACAAGCCATCACGATCAAGGCCACGCGGGCGCCAGCGTGCACAGTGTCCTCGTTTCCTCTTTGGTGTTAAGGAGGCAAGTGCAGGCGAGGAGTTCCGAGGCATCTGGCAAAGGTTGGCATATCGGTGCAACAAGACCAAGACCAGCAGAACGGTAGACGGAGGTCACCACGGAGCCCAAGACAGCATCACCACCAGAGCCTTTGGCAGGAGAAGACTACTTTTGTCAGGATAGCTTGTACTAGCTGCCCCCTTCAAATTGGCCGTTGTGGAATCCTTTCCCGCTCAATATTCGGGAAGAGGACCAGGGCCTCTATAAATAGGACTAACCACCACCATAATGAGGCAGAGGATCCAGATGATCCTCAACCACACAAGCTCACCAAGCACAGGAACACCTCTGCTCAGGAGGCTATTCTTCCCTTGTAACTTTTCATCCCGAACCCAAGAGGCAATCCACCACACCACACTTGAGTAGGGTATTACACCACAACGGTGGCCCGAACGGCTGAACCAGTATAAACCTTGTGTCTCATATTCTTTGGGTCCGTCAAGCTAGGCAGCGAGATCGTCGAGTGCGCGAACTAGAGAGGGGGAGATCTTCATGTGCACCCCAGTGTACGAACCTCCAGGGTTTTTTCGGAACTCGAAATCCGACATTTGGCGCGCCAGGTAGGGGTGCGCCGGAGTCTTCCTTTCGCCAGTCGATCCGCCAACACTCCGCAGCTCCAATGTATGGCGACCCGAGGACCAATGTTGGTCGGTGGGGAGCTTGGCCGGCCCGAGTAGCCCCGCCTACCCAAGAAGACCTCAACCCCGCGCCCCAGGCAGCACGCACACCGCCAAGCGCTGCAGGGCGCGAGCGGCGTGGTCAAGTGCCATCCACCCTTACTCCACACCAAGTACGGGAAACTTCAAGGGCTTCAAGCCACGCCGCGGCCACGGTGCCGCACACCCGAGGTGAATAAGCAACCATGAGTGCCACACTCACGGTGGCTCACGAGCTGTTGCGATGATGGCTGATGTAGAGCGGTCAGGATGCACTGCTGGAGCGCGTCGCCGAGCTACTGGACGCCACGACCTTGGGAGCGCCTCCCTTCTGCTCCCTGCTTACACCCCAGGCCGCGGCCGGATCGCATGGCGGGCCTCGCCGTGCCCGCGTGCCCCCGAGCACGGCTCTAGGCTCCATCGACACTGGCGCGGCCAACGGCACCAAACGCCGAATCGCACCCCCGCCACCTCCGACGAGCACAGGTACGAGCGTCGCCGCCTATGGCCCCGGCAGGATGCCGCCCTACCATCCTCTAGGCGGTGCGCTGGGCCGAGCGACATGGAGCATGGGGCACTACGGCGAGGTCTTTGAGGCGACGGCCTCGGAGGCCTACGTACCCCGCATGATGGACCAGGAGTACGTGCTGGAAGACAACCCCAGCTCGTTCCTCGAGCCAAGCTGGGAGGAGGAGGCACTAGGAACTGGGGACTTCCAGGAGCCTCTCGGAAGCCTCACCAACCATGCCAATAACAACAGCTACAGGGTACCAGTAATCTCTCAGAGCAAGCTTACGCTAACCATGGGTCGCAGGAGGATTAGGTCACGGTGGCGGACGGCGGCCCCCCTTCCACTAGGGGGAGCGCACTGGGGGCTACCGGGGAGGAGCCGGGAGCAAGGCCCCTCCCCGCATCGTGCGGAGCAAGACATCCCCCGAAGGTAGGCCCTCTGCCGGGGAGGTGCCGGCGAGCCTTCCCCCGGCAAAGGACCCGTGGTCGCCGAGGGCGCTGCTGGCATCCCCTTTGCCCCCTGGTGTCGTCCTGGTCGCCGGTTGCCCCCAGTGGTGGTTGAGGGCGGTGCAAGGCGGGGCCCTCGTTTGGCGATATGAAGTAAAAGGCTCGCCCCTGTGAAGATCTCCACTCGTGACACTCTCGCGTATTAATGAGTGGGGCTGTACACGCCCGGAGTCTCAGGAGTGCCGCCCTTGGGCCTCGGGGGCTCCCTCCCATGACTAGTGGTAGCACTTAGCTCCGCGCTGGTGAGAAGACAAGAAGACTAGACTAGGTGTCGGACGCGGCCATTTGCTTTCGATCACTCTTTTTGTAGCCTTGTTTTCTGGCTTTGGATTTGAGTTGAAGCTGAATTTTCGTTGATAACAGCGGGGTTGCCTTTTCTCATTCTTGCGATTTGGTTCCTTGCCCTAGTTCAGGGTTCATCCCTGCTGCCTCCCCCCTCGTGAGCTCCTCGCGAGCGGGGGCTGGGCACGGCACGCGCATGTTGCGCACACGTCCTCCTATGGCTAACGCTCGCTTCTTGCGAGGCCCTCTCGGGCGGATCGGCAGGCTCCTCCGGAACTCAACACCTAGTGGCCCGGTCTGGAACTGGCCCGGACAAAGGTAAACTACAGCAGTAGGCTCATGGCAGGACTCGCAGATTTATGAAAACTCATCTTTATCCTAGCCTAAAGAACGAAAGCAATAATCTGTTTACATGAGGGGCTTCCCCTCCCAAAATGCTCTTACAACCTTCAGGGCCGTGCCCGAGCTTTCATATGCAGGGTCAACAGAAAGGAAGCGCGGGTTCAATCAGACATATCGCTCACTGCGTCCTCCGGGTCACCCTCAGACGCATCGCTGGCATCGCTGTCACCATCGCCGACGTCTCTGTCATCGTCACCGGCATCGTCCCCGCCATCGCCGGTGCCGCCCTCGCCATCGTCCACCACGTCTCCTTCATCCGCAGCGACCACCACCGCGTCATCCTCGGAGGTGAAGGCCCTGACCAGGGCGTCCACATTGTCCTCAACCTAGCGCGCCAGGTCGTCCTGGATGGCCTAGGGCACAGGGGCAATGGCAGCGTCAAATTCAAAGTTGGGGTAGGTGTTCTGGAGATGGCTGAAGACACGGTAGAACGCATGCTTGAGCAGGCCGCGGCTCCTCTCCTCGACAAGCATGCGAGCCCTCTCGGATTGATTCTCCCAGCACGTCACCACGTTAGTGAAGAAAAGGAGGTGACTAGCGTAGTCGTCCGAGTGGGTATGAGGTGCATTCTCGTTGCAGACGGCACCTAGCACCGCGTTGGCTCTGGTCCTGAGGTTTTGGAGCATGGGGGCGTTCTCGCACTCCAGCGTCCGCCGCCGGAGCGCTTCCTCCCTGCCCCGCTGCACGAAGGATTCGGAGCCGGCGACCCGCTGCTGAAGAGAAGACAGCTCGGCACGTGCGGAAGCCAGCTCGGCTTGCACTGAAGACAGGGCGGCTACAGCGGATTTCTCGCGACTTTCAGCTTCGTTCAGCCTTGACCTGAGGGCCTCGGTCCTGCCCACAGCCTCGGCTTCCACAAGCTTCAACTTCAGGTCGTACTTGCCCACAAGGTTTGTGCAAGCCGTGGCCGCTCGGTGATCGACTTCCTCCTGGGCCTTGGCCTCGGGTGCGCCGACAGCGTCCTCATCTTGGGCAACGTGGAGCTCCCTCGTCTCCAACCGCTCGAGCTCAAGGCTGCACTCCGCGGCTTCCAGCTCCAGCGCCTCCTCATACCTCAGGATCTCCTCCTCCTCGGCAGGCATCCCCCTCATCGACGCTAACGCGGCCTTGCGCGCCTCCACTTGCTGCTCCAGGGAAGCACTCCAGGCTTGGAGCTCCCACGCATGCTTCTCTGTGATATCGCGACATCGATCAGCTTCCCGAGCTTCTTCCAAAGCGCGGTCGCAAGCTTCACGCGAGGTCACAAGAGATGCCTCGGCCTTCGCATTATCAATCTCGCATGGGTGGCGCCCAAGGTTGATGGCCACCTTCAGCTTTTGCCACTCCTCCACCAGCCGAAGGCCCTCGGCCTCGAGGCGCGCATCTACATTCGCGAGCTCCCTGCCAAGCCGGTTCATCGCGCCCATCACCTCCCGGAAGAGCTCGTGGCAGACGACACTCCTTTCATGCGTAGCTTTGAGCACGCAGCCGAGTCCGTCCTCCACAGCAGGGGCCGTCGAAGGGTCTCGAAGTGGCTCGCCCCTTTCCTATAGGGGGCTGGGGGCTGACGCTCCTCCGGACGCCAACAGGGGTTCAACAGGAGCCCGATTAGGATGAGGCTCACCGCTCGAAGAACGGACCAAGATCGAAGCCATCCAGTTGCTGTCCATAACTAGAGGAGGAGACCTTGGCACGCTCGTCACACCCCCGACGAGGCCACGAAGAAGATACGGCTGGAGCGCGGGCTCAAGGTGCCAAGCCAGCGCGCCAAGCCGGTTCATCGGGCCCATCGCCTCCCGGAAGAGCTCGTGGCGGACGACGCTCCTTTCATGCATAGCTTTGAGCACGCAGCCGACTCCGTCCTCCATAGTAGGGTCCGTCTAAGGGTCCCGAAGAGGCTCGCCCCTTTCCTGCAGGGGCTGGGGGCTGACGCTCCTCCGGACGCCAACAGGGGTTCAGCAGGAGCCCGGTTAGGATGAGGCTCACCGCTCGAAGAAGGGACCAAGACCGAAGTCATCCAGTTGCCGTCCATAACCGAAGGAGGAGACCTTGGCACGCTCGTCACACCCCCGACGAGGCCACGAAGAAGATACGGCAGGAGCGCAGGCTCAAGGCGCCAAGCCAGCGCGCTGGCCTCTCCGGCTGACCCTGTGACGGGGGCGGCGTGCCGGCTTGGGACGCTCAAGGCCAGCGGAAGACTCGAGGCATGGGGAGGTTGCGTCACCAGGGGCTTCATGGCCTTGGCAGATGGGATCCTGGAGAACTACCGTCAGGAAGGGAAGCGGCACTCGAGGAATTACAGAGATAAGGTACTTACTCATCTACGGCGATGTACTTCCTATGTTTCAATGGCCGGACGGTGCCATTGCTGCAGCACGGAGACTCCTTCCTCTTACGGAGCGCCGTGAGGTCCACGCGGAACCGGCCCAAGCGTTGCACGTGGCTACCAGCACGGAGAGCGACCGGTGAAGCACCCAAGGAGACGACCTGAGGAATGCCATGCTGAGGAGAGCTACCGGACTCCACCTCGCGGAGACCTGCCGAGGCCTCAGGAGCTTCGGCCTCAGGAATGGCAGACTGCATCTCCCCCTTAGCTGCTGCCCCAGGGCGAGAATCACGAGTTCCCGAGGACGACGCCTCGGGAACCCCAGGCAGCATGGACACGTCGGCACCAGCGCCTCTAGCTTCCAGCGGTGCTTGCCTCCCTACGTCCACTCCTGGGGCAAGCTCGGCGTTGGTGACAAGGAGAGGAACCACAATGACGGGGTTCTCACGGGGCCCTCACAAGGCCAACTCGATGCAACCCCATTCATCGAAGGAGGGCATCTGCCGCGCGAACTCCACCCTGTTCGAGCGGTTGTACAAGCAACAACCCTCTTGCAGCAAATCACCCGGCGAGGGGTCACCGGCCAAGACCTCGAGCACCGTCCTTCGTGCCTCGGACAAAAGCCCCGACGCCTGAAGCCTCATGCGATCCTGGTCACTGGTCAGGGCCCACATCGGCTGGGAATGGCGCTGGAGTGGGGCGATACGGAGTCGGAGGAACTCCTTCATCACCTTGGGCGCGGTCACATCAAGATCCTTTAGCCTCCTCAGCCGGAGCCAGACGAAGGCGAGACAGGAGCCCGCGACCTCCTCGTGACCCCAGCCGGAGCTGGGGACGGCAAGCGACGACGGAGGCGAGAGCAGGGGACTGAGTACCCCGACATCAACATACACCCACCGCATCCAAAAATCGCTCGTGGATGGCAGGAGATCAAAATCAATCCCCGAGCCGGCTGTCGCCGCCACGTCCTGGAAACTCAGTCACCCTGAGCACTGCCGGGGGTTGGTCAGGTGCAGCGAGAAGAAATGGCGCAAGAGGGCCACGGAAGGGGCAATGCCCACCAAGCCCTCGTAGACAAAGGCGAACACGGTGAGAAGGGCAACAAACTGGGGATCAAGGTGCAGCATATGGATCTGGTAATGAGAAAGCACGACATTGAAGAAGGCAGAGAAGGGAGGAACCAGGCCAGCCCAAAGAGCATCGACGAAGAACGGGACCTTGGTGTCCGTCCTATAGATGGAGGCTCGGGACGCAGGCCAGGCCACCGTCCCTCCCCATTCGTTGCAGCTGGTAGCAAGCGCAAGGCGGACCTTATCCATGCCCTCCCGATTTAGCACCCGCGATCGGCCGATGGCAGGCTCGACGGCCGGAGCTGAGTTGGCTGAGGACAGGAGCTTCTTCCCTTTCTCTGTCCGGTTCGGCACCATGGCAATAAGGGCAGAGCTCGAGTTGGATTGGAAGAAGAGGCAGAGGTATGAGGAAGCGAAGAAGTCGGGGAGTGCGTTGCCAGCAATGGGGAGGTAACTATGTAGGATACCGTGGCTGCCTAGCCAGGCGGATTTCAAGGTTGCGTGGGGAAGCGGGGCCGCCCACGTCTCGTCGCTCGCCACGCGTCAACCAAGGCCGCAAGCTGTTGGGGCCCGCGGCGCTCCGCACTTTCCCTTTGGCTTCGCCTCGAAGCCAAGCCCGAGCGCGCCTTGGGCCCGGGGGCTACTGTCAGTGTTCTGGGAATAGGGGTCCCCAGACTTGCCTGGCTGCGGCCCGCAGCGTGGCTCCTCCAGCGGCCCTGTACGGCCCATCTTCACCAATAAAAAGCCAAGACCCTCGCGAGGGGCCAAGCCTCGCGAGGCGGACGACTCAAGACCTCCTCAGGGGTGGCCTCACCAGGCTGGCTCATGAGGGGCTGAGAGATCAAGGCAAGGCAAACCTCGCAAGGTTCCAATGACGCAAGCCATGACGATCAAGGCTAGGCGGGCGCCAGCGCGCACAGTGTCCTCGTTTCCTCTTTGGTGTTAAGGAGGCAAGCGCAGGCGCCTACATGGAGTTCCGAGGCATCAGGCAAAGGTTGCCATATTGGTGCAACAAGACCAAGACCAACAGAACGGCAGGACGGAGGTCACCGTGGATCCCAAGACGGCGTCACCACCAGAGCCTTTGGCAGGCAAAGACTACTTTTGTCAGGATAGCTTGTACTAGCTGTCCCCCTTCAAATTGGCCGTTGTGGGATCCCTTCCCGCTCAATATTTGGGAAGAGGACCAGGGCCTCTATAAATAGGACTAGCCACCACCATAACGAGGCAGAGGATCTAGATGATCCTCAACCACACAGGCTCACCAAGCACAAGAACACCTCTCCTCAGGAGGCTGTTCTTCCCTTGTAACTGTTCATCCCCAGCCCAAGAGGCAATCCACCACACCACACTGGAGTAGGGTATTACACCACAACGGTGGCCCGAACCAGTATAAACCTTGTGTCTCATATTCTTTGGGTCCGTTAAGCTAGGCCGTGAGATCGTTGAGTGCGCAAACTAGAGAGGGGGGAGATCTTCGTGCGCACCCCAGTGTTTGAACCTCAAGGGTTTTGGCAAAACTTGAAATCTGACAACATGCTCGATGCCACTCTTGTTAGATGCCTGGTTTTGTAAGTACTTAACAAACTCTGATCAAGTTCTCCATACAAAGTTGTAAATGGTAAACAGCTAACTGCATTTTATTCCTCTCAGGGGATTGAACACGTGGAGAAGAAAAAGGGAGAGTGTGTATTTCATAGATCCTGCATTAGCAAATGGCACAGCATTAGTTGGTAAGGACCGACGGGACTGGGCCGTTAACACGGTCCTCCGTATCTTCGAAAACACGTCCCATGCAGAATCATTTCTCTGGCCATATCATGAATGATAAGTCAAGTAAACAACCACGCATACACTGATTGTCTTTCAGATTTCGACATCATTCGTAAGTTCATGGCTTTCTTAATATGTAGCAATCACTAGATACTGGTATTCATTGTTCGACACAAGAACACAATTTACTACATCGATTCTCTCAGAGAGTCAACAAATGCTCAGGATCTGACGCATGTTCAGCAATTCTTGGATAGGTATTGAATTCTATGATGTTGAAATTAATTTGCATTCATATCTAGTTTAATAATCGATGTTGTCAAAATTCATCATCATTTGCAGTGTGCTCGCATTGTGGAAAACTAAACTAGAGAACCTGTTCAAGACGGAACAACCCGTGCAGCACGAGATCGTTTCTTCGGTAACACACCAAAATCCGTTATTTTCGGAAAATTTATCCAACAGTCTGCAAATACATTTCCTTATGCTAGTCATATGTTCAAACTTCTAAATAAACCTCTTTCTATTTTGTCAAAAGAAAAAATAATACATCTAACACGGGTTAGGTTGTTCTTAACACGACAAATACATGTCTAATTTTGTACAAAAAAATTCAGTGTCTTCAGCAAGAAGCAGGGACCAACCTTTGTGGATACTATGTTTGCAGACACATGATCTCCATCTACAAATCTGCTGATAGTTGTGACGATCCTCGCAAATTAGTACTGGTAAGTCTATCTTAATTAATATCTTCTACTCCACTCATATGGCACATTCTGATCTTAAAAATACTACAGCTCATCATAAAACTGAGGACCCCTGAACAGCTCCTGGCTGGTGAATTGCTGATGGTTTGGAGATTTATCAGTGACTTCTTCCAGGATCACTACATCAATCCCACTGGTGTTAATGAAGATTTCAGCATGCATTCTCCTGAAACATTGAATAAGAGTTAGCTGCTAAATGTATAACGCATGGATCCATTGTTTTCCATCTGATGAGGTCTTCGTATTTCATACATTAATTATGTAATGCATATATGTGTGGAAAAATCATTGGAATTTAGCTACCATATGTTCAATTGCAATTGTTGCGAAATCTGATGAATGTTCTTCCCATGGACACTATTTGTTCAATTGAATATTGTGGCGAATTTGCTTTTTGCGTGCCGATTCAAAATGGGATATTTTTGTTTATTTGTTCAATTAAATATTGTGGCGAGTTTTATTTTTACGTGCGGATTCAAAATGGTATATTTTTCTTTTAACCTGGCAATTGCTCCGCACATGGTTCAATTAAATGGGTGTGTGCGATCCACATCGGAAGCATACGTCAATCGTAGCGGAACCGTCGGTGATACACAGCAGATCGCAAATGATTTGCAGCCCTACAACGTGTGTGTAGGTTCTCCAGAACCGTTTGTGATATCGCGTTATCGCACACGAGAACTGGGAGTAAACCATGCGCAATGCAAATTACAATCCCAGTCGTAATTTTTTCAGGAAACGTGTGGGATCCCAAACGAAAAGTACACATCACTCTTGCGGCAACCGTCGGTGATACCTAAAAAATCACAAACGGTCTGCAGCACTTGAATGTGTGCAAAGGGGCTCCTGAACCGTTTGTGATAGAACATTATCACAAACGGTAATTGTTGGAAAATGTGTGCGATGGATTCTAGCATGGCAGACGGGTTACGCAGAAAACTTGTGTGCGATGGGGCACAAATCACACACAGTTCATATGTTGGCCCCTGTGCCTTACATATTGTTTCTCAAACAGTTCATTACGACTGACCGTATGGTTTCATTTCATCATTAGAAACGCTTAATCACCGATACCACACGTGTGAAATAATTTAGTGTGTGCTGCATCGCACACGATTACATTTTGGAAGGCCTCTGGATCACTGCTCCATATCCCCGACGGTTTCTGGGTCGTGTGGGAAGGACACCCTATCACACACACTCACTTGGTGATGGTTCCAAATGTTGTCGTGTAAAGGGGTTAAAAGCCGTTTGTTTAGGACCGACGCGCACCAGTGCTAGCAAATTGCGGAAAGGCAAGAGTGCGTATAATCCAATGACTCACATTAGTCATAAAGAACTTATATACTTATTGCAAAAAAAATATTAGCCCTCGAAGCAAAGTACTTCTACGCATTCCCCCAGGGGGTAGATTGGTTGGAAAAGACCATTGCTCATCCCCGACTGCCACTCATAAGGAAGACAATCAATAATAAATCATGCTCCAATTTCATAGCATAACGAGAGACTATACATGCATGCTTCGGGAATCAAAAACCTTCACACAAATATTCCTACTAACCACAACCAATTAGTAGTACCTCCCACATATTATCATCTCTATATCTCAAAACTATTGCAAGGAATCAAAAAAATCATATTCAGTGATCCACAAGTTTTATGTAGCATTTCATGACTAACCATGCAAATGACCAATTCCTGTTGACTCTCTAAATAGATATGAGTGAAACATGAGAGTTTAATTCTTTCTACAAAAGATCATCCTCTAACAAATATAAGTGAAGTAAAAGAGAATTCTACAAATAACAGTTTTCTATATGAAGAGAAACACGCAATGCAAACTTCAAATGATATAAGTGAAGCATATGAAGCATTCTATAAAGCCATACTCAAAAGATATAAGTGAAGTGAAATGAGCATTCTATAAATCAACCAAGAACTATCTCATACTATCATGGTGCATAAAAGAAAAAAGGAAAATAAACATAAAAGATGCTCCAAGATTTACGCATATCACGTGAACGAAACGAAAACCGAAACATACCGATACATGTTGAAGAAAGATGGGATGCCTTCCGGGGCATCCCCAAGATTAGACGCTCTAGTCAACTTGGATATTTACTTGGGGTGCCTTGGGCATCCCCAAGCTTGAACTCTTGCCTCTCCTCCTTCTCCTCATATTGAGAACACCTCAATCTTTGAACACTTCACCTACACAAAACTTAATAGAAAACTCGGTGAGATCCGTTAGTATAATAATGCAAATCACTACTTTAAGTACTTTTGAAAACCCATTCATATTTTGTTTTTGCGTTTTAGCTACTGTATTATAACTTCTCCATGGCTTATACCACCGATACAATCGATAGTTTCATAAAAAGGAAGGAAAACAATGCATCAAAAACAAAATCTGTCAAAAACAGGACAATCTGTAGTAATTTGAACATTGATCATACTTATGTAAATCCAAAAATTCTGAAAAATTAGGAAAAATTAAACAATTTGGATAGCAGCTGTTTAAAAAATTTAGAATTTTTTTGCTTGCTCCAGTAAAAAAATGGAAATTCACGCACTGCAACAAAAGTTTCTTTTAGTGCACCGCACGTAACAATAAGAAATCTAATCATCCTGAAGGCAAATCTTGGCACATTATTTTTATAATACAGTGGATTTGTACAAGGGGATAATTATTTTTGTTGAAAAGTTTTTGTAATTCAAGATTCACAAAGTTTCCATGGGCATGAACAATGTTCAAGGCATGCCCCCGCTTCCACGGTGGTCATCTTTCACACTTTTTGTTTTTAGGTTCCCCTCAATATTTTTTGTTTTTAAACTTTAGAAAAGCACATAACAGAATAAAATGACTCTCTAAAACTTCTGGATTGTCTCCCTGGCAGCGCTTTCTTTAAATCCATTAAGATAGGCATAAAGTGCTCAAGTAATTGATCCACCCGAAGCCCAAGGTATATCAAAACCAATTTTAATTATCAAACATTTATAATTTAGTAGTGAGCACAAAGCAACATATGTCATGCAGCGACGAAGTCTAACTCTCTTCCTATGCATCGGCATGTCATAAAATAACAATTCATGCACATCAAGTAAAGGCCAATACATAGCATAAGCAGTTTCATGCAATTTTATCGTGTTGGAAACGTAGAGACGT
Source organism: Triticum urartu (assembly GCF_003073215.2). NCBI lineage: Eukaryota > Viridiplantae > Streptophyta > Magnoliopsida > Poales > Poaceae > Triticum > Triticum urartu. The sequence goes on along the minus strand of NC_053028.1, from coordinate 326,530,876 downwards.
GGAGATATAGTTCCTCTCTCATAATAATTGCATATAGGAGCAGCAAGCACATGCATATTATATTCATCAAAATTATCATGTGAAATAGTAAAACACAACCCATCAATATAATCCTTAATAAGTGCAAACTTCTTCGATATAGTGTAGTTGGGAGAATTCAAAAAGATAATAGGACTATCATGTGTGGGTGCAATAGCAACAATTTAATTCATGACATAAGGAAATATAGGAATTTCATCTCCATAAGAATAATTCATATTGGCATCATGGCCACAAGCATAACAAGCATCAAGTTCATCAAAAAGGGATATTTCGAATGAATCAACGGGATCATAGCAATTATCATAGCATTCATCCTTCGGTAAGCATGGAGGGAGATTAAACAATGTATGGGATAAAGAGCTACTCTCATTAGAAGGTGAGAATGGGTGATCAATCCGCTCTTCCTCATTTTGTTCTTCGCTCTCCTCCTCATCTTTTTCATCTAACGAGCTCACAATTTTATCAATTTCTTCTTCCATAGACTCCTGCAAAATATTAATCTCTTCTTGGACAGCGGAGGAGTCCTCAATATATGGTTTGACATAAGCATTAGAAGCAAAATTTTCATAGCAATATTTAAGTATGGGAAAAAAATTGGATTTGTAAAGAGTAGCAGCATACTTTTCAATCAAAGAAACAATTTCATAAGCAACCTTAAAAGCAACAAATTCTTCAGTTTGTTCAATATCATAGTAATTATAAACACCCTTGGTATAAGAAGATAAGATTATATTATCACTAAACTAACTTTGGTAGGGAAGGTGTTTCTTAGGGTCTTCAGAACAATAGGTAAAATCATATAATTCACATAAATTCCAAGGATAGCATTGCATAGTATTAATTTGATGCCATAAAAGTTTCCCTTTTTGAGATAAGCGGTGTCGCACATAATAAGCATGCTCATTTAGTGATTTTCCCTCAACTAAGCTAGTTGGGTTTTCAGCATGAGCACAAATGGATCGAAGATGATCCAAGTAGAAAGCTTCAGTAGTATGCACTGCAAAAGAAAGACACATATATGTTGTTTCATGACTAGTACGCAAACCGCTCAAAACTCTACGGCTGCGGCAGCAATAACCATCGGGACGGCAGCGGCCGGGTTAGGAGACCCCGCGCACCCACCGGCTCAGGTGTTGATGGATCTTATGGATAGGATGACGGCCCTGTTAACTGCCGTGGTTGAACCAGCGGATAAGGCTCAGCATGATGCAGAGGTGGCACGGTTACATGGGGAGGTAGCTCACGCCAAGGAAAACTAGGCAGCGGAGGACGTCAGGATGGCTGCAGTGCGGGCAGCTTTGGACGCTTGGGCTCAGCAGCTTGAATCAGAGGCTTTTCAGCTCTCGATGAATCTAAACGCATCAAACGAGGTCATGAGGAGGAGGCACCAGAAGATTCAATCACGTCTGCCCCTGACTTACGATCCTAGGAACCTCTTCCACACACCCGGAGCCGGTCCCAGTAACCCGCCGGAGGCAAACCAGATTGCAACACCCGGGGCTGGGGCGCAGGGTCAGCCGCGGGCTATGGAACCCCCTCGTGTGAATACTGCTCCGCCTCGTTACACACCGACACGACCTGGTCACTTTCCTAGCCCTCTGGAGAATCTGGTCGCTGCATCGGCGTGTTTGGCGGCTCTCCTCATGGAAGGCGACTCTCCGACAGCGATCGAAACACGAAGGGTCAGAGAACTTCTTCAGACGGCTCTGGCGCAGCAGGAATCATACTCTTATAGTCGAGACAGAATTCAGTCAACCCCTCGCCCAAGCCGGAGCCCAAGCTATAGTAGGCATATGGATTCAGCGGCCGTGTCAAGCAACGCCTAGCACCATAACCAGCCGCGCAGGCATGACCCGGCGCGTCATGGAGTTCTTACTTGGTTGACCTGGAGAGGATTCGCCAAGAGGCTAAGCGGGCGGTTCAACAGGCAGCTGAGCAGGCGGCTCACCAAGCTTTTTTGGTTTATTCGACGACCTCTGTTGAAGCAGATGTGGACACAAGGACAGGAGGTGTCCCTTGCTTGGTGTCGGCTCTATGTAATGAGCGTTTACCAAAGGATTTCAAGGGGCCTCGGATGGTGCCTAATTATACGACTGACTTACAACCCGGGGCATGGATCAAAAGTTATGAGATGGCCATGGAATTGCTGGAGGTCAGTGACGTAGCGATGGCCAAGTAATTTACCATGTTGTTGGATGGGATAGCTCGCACTTGGTTGAAGGGGTTGCCACCCAACTCCATCGGCTCATGGGCAGAGTTAAAGGCCCGGTTTATTCAGAACTTCAAAGATACATGCAAGCAGTCCATGTCGATTGTGGACTTGACTAATTGCAAGCAAGAGGAAGGTGAATCCACGACCCATTGGGTGCGCCGGGTAAAGGAGATAATACATTCATCTGATAAGATGGATGCCAGCTCCGCGGTCTTAATGTTGGAGAAAAAATGTCGTTTTGAACCTCTGAAACAGAAGCTGGGGCGGCTCAAGCATGATTGTAATGACATGGGCCAGCTGATGGCGGCTCTGGTCAAATACGCTGATTCTCACAGTAACAAGGATCTCGCGTCTGACGAAGAGAAGACAGGGAAGGGAAAGAAGAACGGCAACGGCAAAGGTCATCAGCATAACCCGGCAAATCAAGGAGGTAATAATAAACGTAAGGCTGACGGTAGTCTGGAGTTTGTGGCTAACACCAACGCACAAGGCAACAATCAACAGTGTAAGGGGAGGCCACCTCCTCGATCAGGCGGGTCAAGTCCCACCCTTGAGCAGTTGCTAAATGAACCCTGTCCAAGACACGACACCGGGAGAAGCCGGCCACCCATCCGTGGAAAGATTGTACGATCATGAAGGCGTTCAAGAATTCTAACATGTTTGATGGTAATCATGGACCTGGCAACGGTTCAGGCGATGGCGTCTTTCATGGCCCGGGCGGCGGCTCAGGCGGTGGCGGTTTTCATGGCGAGGGCCCTCAAGGCAATCAAGGCGGCTATAATCAACAATCTGGCCAAGGTAGTCAGCAGCAGCAGCAATCCAGGTATCAGAGTAACCCAAAGCAGCTGAGCAGTGGGCAGTATCATGTATTCACCACAAGTTTATGCAAAAGGGACCAGAAACTTCATAAGAGAGCTGTGAACGCTGTTGAGCCGGCGGTTCCACATTATTTGAGATGGTCGGAGCAGGCTATTTTGTGGAGTAGGGAAGATCACCCTCCCCGGGTTGATAATCCGGGTCACCTGGCCTTGGTGGTGGCCCCTCAGGTTGGTGGGTATAAATTCACTAAAGTACTCATGGACGGAGGTAGTGGCATCAACATCCTCTATTATGAGACGTTCAGTCACATGGGGTTGACTAACAAAAGTCTTAAGACATCCAACACCGTTTTCCATGGAGTAGTGCCTGGCAAGTCGGCATATCCAGTTGGTAAGATTGAGCTGGAAGTAGCCTTTGGAGATGAGCATGATTCTAGGGCGGAGAAGTTAACCTTTGAAGTGGTCAAAATCAAAAGCCCATATCACACCCTGTTTGGACGGCCGGCTTATGCAAAATTCATGGCACGACCGTGTTATGTTTATCTGCAGCTCAAGATGCCGGGTTATGAGGGCACGATCACAATGCATGGAAGTCAGAAGATAGCTTTAGAATGTGAAGAAGGTGATGCTGCTTATGCCGAATCTGTTTTTGTGACAGAGGAGTTGAAGTTTTACAAGTATAATGTCGACCCGGTGGACATGACGTATTTGAAAAAGCTGACCATCGAGCATGAGCCGATGCCGAAATTCAAGTCAGCTGACGATACCAAGATGATTGATTTTGTGCCTGGCGACTCATCCAAACAATTCATTATTAGTGCTAACTTGGATCCCAAATAGGAAAGCGCGCTCATCGAGTTCATCCGTGAGAACCGGGACATCTATGCATGGAAGCCTTCTGACATGCCGGGTGTACCGGGAGAACTCGCTGAGCACACTCTCAATATTGATCCCAAGTTTAAGCCGGTCATGCAGTTTCTTCGGCGGTTCAATGAGAAAAGGCACAAGGCTATTGGAGAAGAGGTGGTCCGGCTCTTGGTGGCCGGGTTTATTGTTAAAGTTTTTCACCCACAGTGGTTGGCTAACCCAGTGCTTGTGCTAAAAAAGAACGGCACCTGGTGTATGTGTGTGGATTACACAGATTTAAACAAGGCTTGTCTGGCTAATCCTTTTGCTCTCCCTCGTATTGATCAGATCATTGATGCTATGGCGGGTTGTGAGTGTTTGAGCTTTTTGGATGCTTATTCTAGCTATCATCAGATCAAAATGGCAGCTAAGGACTAGGAGAAGACGACTTTCATTACTCCATTTGGAGCCTTCTGCTATGTGTCTATGCCTTTTGGGCTTACTAGTAGCCTTGCACGTGCACGCACGTCTCTACAAGACAGATCTTATTATTCAGCTGAATGGCACTTTTTGATTTTGACATAGTACACAATAGAGAGTATATGGTATAGACATATAGTGTATCCCTTACTGTTAGTTCGGTTTGTCTGTGATCACGGGACCCCTGGCAGTAAGGAACCACCGCATTGCAGCCACAAACTCATGGCTGGCCATTACACCTCCGTAACCATGTCATGTTTAGGCTTCGAACGATTCTTTTTTCCTTTTCAAAAACATGCTTGAATGACTACAAAGAGACAATGATCGAGCCACTGTAGTATCATTAACCTCAACATCTGCATTCAGTTTGGCCCAGACCTGACAAGAATATGCCTCAGTCGACTTGGCAATCGATGTCGAGATGAAACAAAAAATATATGTAATCTGCATGAGTTAAAGAGATGATTGAACGAAAAACAAGCAAAGATAGTTTGCCAGACCAAACTTGTGGTGACTCGGAAAAATATCACAAAATTAAATACAAAACTCATAAATCAGCGCTAATCATCACGGATAATAAAAATACAAACAATAATATCACTAACAAATTGAAATCGAACTGGATATATATTTGGTAATGTGGCTGTTCTAGTTATGAGGAGAGAATCTCTGGTGTACTTTTATGTTCAAAAGAATCTTGTTAATCATGTAGCATCTTACCCTTGTAGATCGAGCACCCTGATTAGCTCATCTTGCATCAAACGGAGTAAACCATTATCATCGTCTAGCATCATAGCTGGTAGGTCGAATATATATTTTCCAGTGAACCTTATCCTGTAATGATCAACGAACATGAGAATATCCTACTCTAACTAACAACATCAAAATATCGTCCAAACCAACATCTTAACTTCTCAATGATGGAAATAGAAGAGAAACATGGACAAATGCAAGCATGAAGAAACTGGACTACATAATAAAGAACTCCAAGTCAGTAGATTTACTGTACTTACTCCAAATTAGCAACACTGTATGAGTAGAAAATAAAAGGGACAACACCAGTAACTCAAAAATTAGTTCCCTATAGTACCTATAAAGAGATGGCTGAAAATCTTAGAGGTTGTCACAATGAAAGATATTAAATAAAAAAGAAAGCTTGCAGTAGCTGCATTAGTATATAATTACAGTGGTCAATTGGTCATCAATAGAACGGTTCTCATCCTGTTCTCATCTCATGGTTCCTTCATGCCAGTATCTTCACCTCTTCACGCTTGTTTTGAATTCATGAAACAAAAAATTGACCACAAACAAAGTGAGATACCTGATAGATCGCACCTCCACACCACAGCAGTCGTCCGCCTTGCTAACGCCACTGGCTTGGCCAGGAGGTTTATCCTGCTCGGCCGGCGCCGGCCTGACCAAGTTGGACGTCTACAACAACGTAATGGTTCCTTGCTAAAGATGGCTCAGACTATAACTCTTTTAGTATTGGAAGTATTATTGTTTCCTTTTTGATGTGTCCATACCAGCTACTGCGTTAACTCGGAAGAACAAGGAGGAGTTAAAGGGAAAATACTGCTACAAAGCAAATGGATGAAAAATCAAGAAAGAAAAACTCAGAAATCGTAGAAGCTATCAATAGGAGAACACAAACTTGCAGATCTTGACACATTCTAATACATGATCAAGCTCCATTACTGAACAAAAAAAGTAAGTTCATTCAGTTTTTGAACAACTTTTCTCATAGCTCCTCTGCACCTAGCAAACTTATTTGACCTAAAATGCAATTCAGACACATGAAACATCATACAATCTTTTCAGAAAATTTAATTATAACTTATTTTCAAATAAAATGGTGTATAGAAATATAACTTCAAAGATTATAGTGATAATATAAAAAGTACACCCAGTAACTTTTTAAAATACATACTTATATACCGGAAAAATCAGATCATTCCTTTTAAGGTGTCCTTCATGCCCTTCTTCCACCCCGACTTCACGTCGGTCGCCAGGATCTCCTCCACCGGGATCATCTTCCTGCACATAGTCGCCATGAGCAAGTAGTGATCAGTGTTTGACATAGTACACAAAATCAGTTTATTGTTCTACTGAAGACATGCACCCAAAACTGACACTTAATAATTCAGAATGAATGTGCAGGCTATCAATACAACTGAATTGTCACACTGAACCAAAAAGAAAATTGTGTTTCTTAGGTTTAATCTGGACCAGTTCACACATGCTCCAATATTAAAAAATGTACTGCCTCTTGAATCTTAGTCAGCAAATAACAAATTATCACACGTGTACAAGGGAAAGGACACTCACCTACTGAATTTGCCACCGCTCACCTCATTGAGCTGTTACGTGTGTGCCGGTGTACAGGCTGGGAGGTAATAGAACCACCATCTCGTTTTGCTCACAAATCCAAACGTGTATACAAAGTTTAGAACCACATTGATATGGCTAAAGTAAATGAAGGGTAGCAAAAACTCGATTGCAAGAACAGAATCTGCCATGCCTGGTCCAATAAAAAGGGATCAGTGTTCACCTACAGAAGAAAATGCCCCCCACCGCACCTCCTCTGAATCCCAACCAGTACCACACCGAGAAAACACCCAAACAAAACAGGCACCTCCTCTGAATCCCGTGAGGCTATCTTCCACATTGGGAAGGGGACGACGTGCCGGTAAGGACGACGTGACGGCTGTTGAAGGTAGATGGCGAGGCTCCGGCCGCCGGCCGTCCTCCGGGGACCCTTCGGTCGGCCGTCGACGGATCTGGTGACCTTGTCTCCCACATCCATGGAGGGCACCAAGAAGAGGAGGACGACATCGATGGGCCACTCCCTAAACCTCTCGGCGCTCGGCGCCCTCAAGAGTAGGGGCGGCGACCAGAGCAGCCGTCGGCCGATGCACCGCGAAATTCTTCATCGTGAGCGCACAAGGGCATGGGTCTCAGAGCGGACGGCCTCTGGCCTCTCATCACATGGGATGTTAGCGCTAATTACGCGGCGTGGGATCCCTCCCTGCTACTCTTGCGGACGTGGGGTTGGCAGAGTTTTCGTCCGGCCACGAAAAATGCTAAACGCAGTCTTGGATGTGGGTTAGTGTAATCCTGACGGTTAGATGAAATTAAGTGATCTGATTGGGAGGCCGTAATTCTTCCATGTTATTACGTGTAGGTTAGGCTGGGTGCACTTAGCGGTGAATACGTTTGCTTGTTTAATAGTAGTGTAGAAGAGTGCCTAGGCGACTTATCAGCGGTGCGTGCAGAACTGTCTTCATAATCAGATTGGGCATAATGTTCACGCTTATGTGGACGATATAGTGGTGAAATCCAGAGAGAAGGAAACTCTGGTAGATGATCTGAAGGAAACCTTTGATAACCTCCGGGTCTACAAGATGATGCTTAACCCGGCCAAGTGCGTTTTTGGAGCCCCAGCTACAAGGTTTTGGGTTTTTTGGTGTCTAACAGAGGCATTGAGGCTAACCCAGAGAAAATTAAGGCGATTATGTCTTTGGCTAAGCCAGTGTGCATCAATGACGTTCAGCGGCTGGCGGGTCGTGTCGTAGCTTTAAGCCGGTTCATAAGCCGGTTAGGTAAGAAGGCTATGCCGTTGTATCAAATGATGAAGAAGATGGATAATTTTGTCTGGAGTGATGCTGCTAACTCTGCCTTTGAAGATCTGAAAAGATAGCTCGCCGAGCCTCCAGTTCTTGCTGCTCCCGTTGAGAAGGAGCCACTATTGTTATATGTGGCTGCTAACACATGTGCTGTCAGTGTGGCCATTGTTGTAGAGCGCAAGGAGGCTGGCAAGGAACACCCGGCTGAAAGGCCAGTTTATTACGTCAGTGAGGTGCTCATTGAGTCCAAGCAGAGATATCCACATTGGCAGAAGCTTGTTTATCGGGTATTCATGGCAAGCCGGAAGCTTAAGAATTACTTTTAGGGTCATCCTATCACTGTGGTTAGCTCTTCTCCTTTAGGAGATATGATTCAAAATAGATAAGCCATAGGACGAGTCGCCAAGTGGGCTATTGAACTTGGGTCTCACAGTTTAAAATTCGAGCCACGTACAACCATCAAATCTCAAGCACCGGTGGACTTCATTAATGATTGGACGGAGTTACAAATACCTGAAGAGAAGCCAGACAACACATATTGGATGATTCATTTTGATGGGTCTAGGCAATTGGAGGGCTCAGGGGCTGGAGTTGTTTTAACTTCCCCTATAGGTGACAAGTTTTGTTATGTGTTGCGGTTGATGTTTCCTTGTACTAACAACGCAGCTGAGTATGAGGCTTTACTCCATGGTCTTTGAATGGCTAAGGAAATGAGTTTGAGCCAGGTACGGTGCCTTGGCGGCTCAGATTTAGTGGCGCAACAAGTATCAGGCAAGTGGGATTCCAAAGATCCTCTCATGGCGGCTTATCACCGTGAGGTTGACGATGTTGCTGGACACTTCAAGGGTTATCAAGTGGAGCACATCGACCGCAGAAAGAACGAGGCGGCCGATGCTTTAAGCCGGTTGGGATCTCAGTGTAAGCCGGTGCCACCTAACAATTTTTTGGATGTTTTGCATAACCCTTCTGTCAAGTTGCCTACGGAGGAAGACTTGGCTGTTCCTAACCCAGAGGCACAGTTGGTGGCGGCTCTTCATGTCATTCCAGATTGGACATTGCCGTATTTGGCTTATATGACCCGGTGCGAGTTGCCGGAGGATGAGACCTTGGCTAGACAGGTAACCCGGCGGTCTAAATCAATGACAATTTCCAATAGTGAGTTGTATCATCACAGTGTCACCGGAGCATTTCAACGTTGTGTCTCTCCTGAAGAAGGTCAAGAAATTCTTCAGGAGATCCATGAAGGAGATTGTGGCCATCATGCCGGTTCAAAATCTCTTGTGGCCAAAGCTTTCTGTCATGGTTTTTACTGGCTAACGGCTCACGCCAATGTGAGGATCTGGTCAGTAGGTGCAATAGGTGTCAAAAAATTTGCACGACGAGTGCACGTGCCGACTTAAGAATTGCGGATGATTCCAATCACTTGGCTATTTGCAGTCTGGGGGCTCGACATGGTTGGACCTTTCAAACGGTCCAAAGATAAGAAGACGCACCTTTTGGTGGCAGTGGACAAGTTCACAAAATGGGTTGAGGCAGAGCCGGTCAGTAAGTGTGATGCGGCCACGGCAGTTCAATTCATGAAGAAGGTGATTTTTCGTTTTAGTTTTCCACACAGTATTATTACTGACAATGACACTAACCTGTCCCAAGGAGATATGGAAGAGTTCTGTCAACGGGAACATATCAGGCTTGATGTTTCATCAGTAGCTCACCCCCAATCCAATGGTCAAGCTGAAAGAGCCAATCAGGAAATCCTGAAAGGTCTAAAACCCCAGCTTATGGTCCCTTTACAATGGACGCCGGGTTGTTGGGTGGAAGAATTACCCTCTGTGATATGGAGCATCAATACTACGCCTAACAGGTCTACGGGTTATACGCCCTTCTTCATGGTTTATGGAGCAGAGGCATTTCTGCCCAGTGACATCCGTCATGACTCGCCCCACGTGGCGGCTTGCGTTGAGGCTGATAATGAACAAGCCCGTCAGGATGCGCTTAACTTATTGGATGAAGAACACGACTTAGCGGCAGCCCACTCAGCAATTTACCAACATGACATGTGCCGTTACCATAGTCGCCGGGTTAAGTCACGAACCTTTCAAGAAGGTGACCTGGTGCTCCGGCTCATCCAGGATTAGTCTGATACGCACCAGCTATCCCCACCTTGGGAAGGACCCTTTCTGGTCAGCAAGAACTTAAACAATGGGTCATATTACCTTATCGATGTTCGAGAGCACAAAGACTCACGTAAATCGAAGGAGGAGACCCGCCGGCCATGGAATATTGCTCATCTTCGACCTTACTACACTTGAGCCATCGGCTCTCATAATGTACATACTTTGACGTTGTATATATTATGATAAGTAATAAAGCAGGACCTCTGTCCTTTTCATTTTCAATGATCACATATCTTTATTATTTTAATTATTAAACAACCAGTTGGGGATGATCGTATTCGAATCTAGCTTAAACCCTCTCGGTCCGGCTCATGATCGTATTCGAATCTAGCCGTTAGAACCTCATGGTAACTAGGGGGCTTCCTGTTCAAACATAGGTCGTATTCGAACCAAAGAGAACATAACTGTCGTAACCCTCTTGATCAGCGCAAAGCCAAACTCACTAGGGGGCTTCTTGATCGTATCCGAATCATAGCTTAACCCCTTTTGGGTCCGACTTGGATCGTATTCGAATCAGGGTCATTAAAAACCTCTCAAGTCATTTGGGGGCTTCCTGTTCAAACGTAGGTCATATTCGAACCAAAGAGAACATAGCTGTCTGTACCCTCTTGATGGGTGCAACGCCAAAGCCACTGGGGGCTACATGATCGTATTCGAATCCTGGTGTAACCCCTTTGGTCTGGTTTACTGATCATATTCGAATCAGAAGCCTCCAAATTTTTCTTAAAGCTTGATTTACATTGTTGAAAGATACTTTTTTACTGGTTATTTGTTGTCTTGAATCTAACTGTAAGCATGGTTTCAATTTAAACCGGCTCAGTTATTTGACAATGAGCTGCCAAGGTATAAAAGTAATCAGGCATCTGGAAATATTGACTTCTAAAAATGATTGGGTTGTCACCCTTACTGTTTGGGTCACATAAGCCGGCAGTCCAGAATCAAAGAACACAGGTATGACATTGTCAATCGTAAATAGATTTATCTATGTTTTTCTTTAATCAAAGGATTTCCAGCCTTGTTTATCTTTACATCTGGTCTTGATTATTCCGCTATGGTAATTTCATAATTATGTATTGGGTGTTTTGACTCGTCCAGCGGTAAACCGCCAGGACAGTTTCTCATCTTTTACATATAGGAACAGGTTTAAACACTTTAGATATGATAAAAGATATAAAGCATATATTGACATGACAGATAAAATGTCGGATGCACTATGATATGCACGATGGCATAGGCAGAACATGCAAGTTTTAAAGCTAGCCTATTACAAGGCGTTGGGAGCCCAAAAAGGTTAAAACTGTTTTTCTCTTAAACAGATGTTAAGCTAAGGCTAGTTCATTAAGTCTTGCCCGGATTATTTGGACGGTTATGACTCCTCCCTTGCCGGTTCATCTCCCTCCACTGGTTGGAAGCTTGCTTAGACCAGTCAAACCCATGAAGAGCAACAAACTCAGCTTCATCATCAATTAGACCAGCCAGGTCAATTTCTGGAGCCAAGGTGTGTTGGCGAACCGGCGGGATGAGATCTGTTACTTTATATGAAGGAGTCGCCATCTTCTTATTATCAACATCAAAACCCGACTGGTACTTATCAATGTTGGTCTCATCGCCCAGAATGGTAGCCCGAGGACGAACTCCCCTCACACAAGCGACAAAGTCATCTTGATCAAACAGAGTCCCGTCTTCCTTAAGGGATACCCCTTGGCTACGTCAGTCGGGTCTAGTTCCAGCACCCAGGCTTTGGAGCGGCTTAAAGCAGTTAGGGCTCTGGCTCTTGCACAAGACCGCTTGACCTCTTAGAATCTGACGGGTAAGATAGGTAATTTCTTCAAAACATCACTCAAGAGGTTTGGTCCCTGGTTGGCTGGGGAGATAATAGCAAGCACCCGTTGAGCCCCAGTGTACAGTTGCTCCACCAGGGTGTAAACCGCCTTGAGTTTTGTCACGCTGTTTTGGCTCAAATTGCTGCTCCGTGGACCTATGAGTATTTTAAAGGGTTAAGCAGGCGGCTAATATTTCTGGTAAAAATAGAGTTTAAGTAAATAATACAAATGACTCACCAAAGATTGCGGAGACCATCTGAGACACACAGTTTTTTAAGCCGGTGAGCTCCGTGGTAACCTCCTTGAGAGCCGCCTCGGCTGTCTCAGCACGCTGTACCAGCAAGGTTTTCTCATCGGCCCAGGATTTTTTCTCCGCATCAAAACTGGTCTTTAGTTTTTCAGCTTCAGAGGCTCAACTGGAGTTTGGAGTCCACATTCTTTATCTCCATCTCTTGATCCGCCAGCCCGGTCTTTGCATCAGTCAATTGAGAACCCAATTCAGTTATGGCAGTCTACCGACATGCACAGGTGTGTTAAAAATTTATCTCAATAAAGGAAATAATGATTAAAGTCGCAAGTGCTTTGCAACGCAACACCACTCGGCACTTGGGGGCTAATTTCTGCCAAAGCAAATTTTTAAATGCAAAATGGCTCTTCTATGATTAAAGTCCCAAGTGTTTTACAAGTAACAACGCTTGGCACTTGGGGGCTAATGCATGATATTAAGTTTTCTCATCTTGAGCCGGATCACACTATTTGTTCGGACTAATTCAAGACAGTTATGAAGTCAAGTAACGGCTCATTAATGATAAATTAAGTCGGCCCTTGGAGGCTACATGTTGTTGTTAAAGTTTACATGATCATATTTACAAAGTCCCTACTCATTATTGCATAATGAACCGGCCCTTGGGAGCTACACTGGTTGAAGGTTTTATGGGCATCAGGTAATTACAAGTCCCAGGTTGTTGCAAGCATGACAACCTGGCACTTGGGGGCTACATATGAGGAATACTCAGTTTTGACTAGTGGTTAAGATGAACAACATGGATTTCTTCAAAGTGGTAAAATTTATATTGAAGCAAGTCTTAAGTCATCACTTTGCTCTGCTCAAGACTTGGGGACTACAGGTGTAATTTATGCTAATCCACTGGACTTAGGGAAAATCTAAGACAGCGCATCAACCTATATCACAAGTCTACAGATCATTCAGATTCATCATAATCCGAAGACTTGGGGGCTGGCAGAGTATATGTAAACTAATAAAAGCCGGAAAACATACCTCATATTTCAGTTGTAGTTGTTTGACCGTCTCAATTTCAGAGTCACGGCTGGAATGCACATGACTGAGGTATCCAGACTGCACGTCACTAACATTCAGGTGAGCATAGTGAGAGATGTGAAACCGCACTTTCTGCCTTTCCAAAGCTTCTTGCTTTGCAGAGTTCCTGGCCAGTACAGTTGGATTGCCCGGCTCAAAGAATCTACTACCTGTGATTAGGACGTCATTGTCAGAAGGAGCCGGCGGGTTAGCTAAGTTGGACGGCCCAACGGTGGATGGATTGAGAATGGTCTCATCAGCTGACGGCTCAGGAAGGTCTGATTGAATGTCGACAGCAGGGTCTTCTGGTGCTTCAAATTGTTTAGGAGCAGTTGGTATTGCCGGTTCAGGAGCAGGGTCTTTCGGGTCTTCCGCCGACTTAGTGTGATGCCCCCAATTCAATTGTACACTAATCATACACGCAAACGTGTACGATCAAGATCAGGGACTCACGGGAAGATATCACAACACAACTCTACAAATAAAATAAGTCATACAAGCATCATATTACAAGCCAGGGGCCCCGAGGGCTCGAATACAAGAGCTCGATCATAGATGAGTCAGCGGAACAACAATATCTGAGTATAGGCATGAGTTAAACAAGTTTGCCTTAAGAAGGCTAGCACAAACTGGGATACAGATCGAAAGAGGTGCAGGCCTCCTACCTGGGATCCTCCTAAACTACTCTTGGTCATTGTCAGCGGGCTGCACGTAGTAGTAGGCACCTCCCGAGTAGTAGTCGTCATCGACAGTGGCGTCTGGCTCCTGGGCTCCATCGTCTAGTCGCAGCAATCGGGTATAGAAAGGGGGAAAAGAGGGAGCAAAGCAACCATGAGTACTCATCCAAAGTAGTCGCAAGCAAGGAGGTACACTACATATGTATGCATTGGTATCAAATGGAAAATGGGCATCATATGTGGACTGAACTACAGAATGCCGGAATAAGAGGGGGATAGCTAGTCCTTTCAAAGACTACGCTTTTGGTAACCTCCATCTTGCAGCAGGAGAAGAGAGTAGATGGTAAGTTCACCAAGTAACATCGCATAGCATAATCCTAACCGATGATCCTCCCCTCATCGCCCTGTGAGAGAGCGATCACCGGTTGTATCTGGCACTTGGAAGGGTGTGTTTTATTAAGTATCCGGTTCTAGTTGTTTGTCATAAGGTCAAGGTACAACTCCAAGTCGTCCTGTTACCGAAGATCACGGCTATTCGAATAGATTAACTTCCCTACAGTGGTGCACCACATTTCCCAACACGCTCGATCCCCTTTGTCCGGACACACTTTCCTGGGTCATGCCCGGCCTCGGAAGATCAACACTTCGTAGCCCTACCTAGGCACAATAGAGAGGTCAGCATGCCGGTCTAAATCCTATGCGCGCAGGGGTCTGGGCCCATCGCCCATTGCACACCTGCACGTTGCGTACGCGGACGGTGAGCAGACCTAGCAACCTCCATTACAAAGGAAGTTGCGTTACGCAGGTCAACCCGGTGCGCGCCGCTCAGTCGCTGACGTCACGAAGGCTTCGGCTGATACCACGACATCGAGTGCCCATAATTGTTCCCGCGTAGTTGGTTAGTGCGTATAGGCCAGTAGCCAGACTCAGATCAAATACAAAGATCTTGTTAAACGTGTTATCTTGAAATAACCGTGAACGCCGACCAGGGCCAGGCCCACCTCTCTCCTAGGTGGTCTCAACCAGCCCTGTCGCTTCGCCACAAAGATCCAAACAGAGGGCCGTCGGTAAAGTATGTCATTCTAGCCCCCGATTCGTGAATCAATCGCGGGTACTCCTCGAGCCAACCCGACTTTAGTCATCACATGTATCATGTAGAAAGTATATAGTATATACCCGTGATCACCTTCCGAGTGATCACTTCCCGATAGTATAGCATGGCAGACGGACAAGAATGTAGGGCCACTGATGATAAACTAGCATCCTATACTAAGCATTAGGATTGCAGGTAAAGGTAACAACACTAGTAGCAAGGACAGGCTATGCATCAGGATAGGATTAACGGAAAGCAGTAACATGCTACACTACTCTAATGCAAGAAGTAGAGAGAAGACTAGGCGATGTCTGGTGATCAAAGGGGGGACTTGCCTGGTTGCTCTGACAAGAGAGAGGGGTCGTCAACACCGTAGTCGTACTGGGTAGCAGCGGCGTCGGTCTTGGTGTCTAGCGAGAGAAGAGGGGGAAGAAACAATAAATATTAAGCAAACAGATGCATGACGATGCATGACATGTCAAAGCGTGAAGCTAGGTGTGCCCTAACGCGGTATGAGGTGGTACCGGTGAAGGGGGGAAACATCCGGGAAAATATCCCCAGTGTTTCGCGTTTTCGGACAGATGAATCGAAGGGGGAAAGTTGCGTGTTCGCTATGCTAGGGATGTGTGGCGGATGAACGGGCTGCGTATCCGGGTTCGTGTCGTCGTACTGAGCAACTTTTATATACAAAGTATTTTTATCCGAGCTATGGTTTATTTTACATGATTTTTCAAAGTTCTATTTTATTTTATTTAATCCGAATTGACCAAGTCAATTTGACTAGTCAAAAGTGACGGGTGCCCACATGTCATAGCCACATGTGTTAATAAAACATCTAACTAATCTAATGGAATCATAGATGTCATGTACTACTAGACTAACTTGCCAGTAAATTAACTCCTATCTAAACTAGTCCTAGTAAATCCTAGCCTAATTAACCAGGGGCCGGCCAATGGCACAAAGTAGCCGTGGCTGTGCACACATACGCAAAAACAAATTTGGCCAAGGCCCGGCCATGGCAAGCAGTAGCAGTAGTACCAAGTACCATGTGGCACCGGAACCTCCCTGCGCCACCCGGGGATGTCCAGGAGGACCGGAACCATGGCTAGTCGCGGCCATGGTGCCGCCGGATGTGTGCCACGACCTCTGCCTTGTACAAGGAAAGGGGATGACCCCCATTGGGCTGGGCCAGTGCAATGTAGCGGTTGGGCCAAAGTGAAAAGGAGACTTTTCTTATTTTTGTTTTGTATTTTCTCAGACGTTTTATATTTTAGTTAGCAAATGACTTTTCTTGTACATGAAACTTCACACATAAATTACACACAATAATTCTAGAGCACACACACAAAGTTTCACAACGTTTGGAAAAGCATAAATATTTGTTTTATTCTGAAAAGGCCAAAACATTTGTTGATGGACCATTAATTATTTTCCCAGGAATATATTTGTGTGCCAACAAGGGTTGGTTTCAACATCACAATGGTTAGGGAAATTTATAGAATTATTCGAACATTTTAGTTTTAACATTTGAAAACTTTTATAGTTGATTTGATTTTAAATTAGAATTTGAACATGGTTTGAATCAACGCGAGTTTATCAACAGTAATCGTGGTGACATGGCCTCATTAGTTGAGGGTTACTGTAGCTTAATTATTCGGGCATCACACTTAGCCACCCTCATTTTCTTGGGCTTTGTTTGACCACTAAGAAGAATTTCATGAGTCAGTATAATGATACAGACCTAAATATGTAGAAGAAAGATAATTTTCTTTACCCGGGGGCAGTCTTGAAAGCCGGAAATTGAGTTTGTGAAGAATCGTGGGACGAACGAGAAACCTCCTGCAATAGTAAAATCATAGTTAAGAGAGCAAGGAAGTAGATTCATTTGACAAAAGTGAAAGATAAAGGTGAAAAGAAACCTCATTCTGGCATTTTCAAGGAGTCATTGGTAAGCCGGAGACTAGTTCATTGTCGTCACTGGTCTGGGCCTGACGGCGGCTCTCATGTTGCCGCTTTTTCAAAAGAAAATGAGGATCTAAATAAGCCAAAGGGTGTGAAAACCTTACTTTCCAGGTTACCAATTGAGGTTTCTGTCTTGGCAAAGGTTCTGAGTTGGAGAAATAGTTACCTCTTCTTCTACTGCCTGGCTGGCTCCCGTGTCGTCCTGGCAATAGTCAGTGTCAATAAGGTTGTTAAAAACAGGCCAAGAGAGTCAAGGGCTACCTCCGACTCAGAAACATCATCCAGTTTGAACATATCAGAAGGAGTTCTTTTCTTCTTGGACTTTTGGGTTGTCTTCTTGGCGGCTATGGCAGCGGCTCTAGCCTTCTTGGCAGCTTCATGATCATATTTTGCCTTCCAAAAGTTAGACTTGGCCTGTAGGCAAATAACAGGTTAAAGGTCATGCAAGTACTTAACTACTGAAGGAAAATGGGGATCAAGGGGACTTACCTCTGGTGCCGGGTTAAGCTTGCAGAAAGAATTCAATCCAACTTTACTGCAGTCCTCGTATTTACTGTTTACAAGGGTGGTTGACATTTCAACAATAGCCTCTTCAGTTAGTTGTACAGAACTATGACGCAGAGGGTCATCTAGGCCTCCGCCATATTTATACATCAAGTTGGATCGGCGACTCAGAGGGTTGACCCGCCATGGGATCCAACAACGGATCAAGTCAACTCCGGTTAGGCCGTTACCCAACAAGGCCTGAATCGTTTTGATGGATGGGATGAGCTTCTTCCGTTCAGCGGCAGTCAGCTTGTCAGGAAGCACAAATTTAGAATCAAGATGCTCCACGCGATAACCTGGCATTGGTTTTTCATCAGCTGTCGACGTGTCTTTGCAATAAAACCAAGTTTGGTTCCAATCCTTGGGATGGCTTGGTAAGACTACTAAGGGAAAGACAGCGCCCTATCGGCGCTGAATCGAAATTCCACCAAGTTCCAAGCTAGGGCCGTTGGTGCATTCATTCTAGCGGTTCAGATAGAAATACTCTCGGAAGAGTTCAACGGTAGGTTCTTCTTGAAGATAAACCTCACAGAGAACTTGAAAATTGCAGATGTTGGATATGGATTTGGGTCCAAGATCTTGTGGATGAAGCTTGAAAAAATGCAGAACATCCCTGAAGAACTTTGAGCGGGGTGGTGAAAAACCCCGGTTCATGTGATCAGTAAAAATGATGACTTCACCGTCTTTGGGACGAGGTCATTCTTCGGCCGGGTCAGGAGCACGATAAGACATAATTTCTTCTCCGGCAAGTATCCGATGGTGACAAAATCCTTCAAAATATCATCAGTGACCGTGGAAGGGACACAGTTGCAGACTGTAGGCGGTTTTGACGGCATAATGAAAAAGGACAAGCTGAAAAGAAAGTAATTTGCCAGTTCAAATTAATTGGTGGAATTACAGGTTAAGTGATTATAATACAGATGAAGTAATGACGTCTTAAATAAGGGCTAATGATATATGAAGGAAAAATGAGCCAGCATGGTATGCCGCCATGACTAAAGATATTTTAAGGAGGCCAACGACAAAAAACTGGCTAAGTACTGAGATAAACAAGTTTCACAGGCTGATGCTACTATTTTGGATCAAGATTGTTCGAAAAAAGGAAAATAAATCTAGACCTAATAGCTAGCGCAGACGAGTTCATCAGTTCTAAGGAGGCCTTTGTACGAGAAAAAGGGATCTGCTAGCATCTGGAAATGGATGCAAAACAACTACCGCATGAGGTCTATACTTTTTTTAGATCAAAGGAGGATGCGGTGGAGAAACTACAAAGAATCTGTGATGAACAGCGACGAACATAGAAAGAACTCACAAACCCTAAATGCGGATCTAAGGTATGGGAAAGCAAGAACTTACGAACGCAGATCTACTGCGGAGGATTGCCGCCGTTCTCTGGACAAGCTCAGGGTGATGCGGCGGCCGAGGTTGAGGACGATGGTGAGCACTGCAGCGGCGGCGGAGCTCGAGCGACAGAGGGGTTGCGAGAGGAAGAAGGAGAAGAATGAGAAGAAGACCAGTCGCGGCTATTTATAAGGAAGGATTGATAAACGAGCGTGAAAAACGAGGAGACCGAATCATGGTTATCCAGCTACCCAGGTGCCTCGATTTTCGGAAAGGCATTAAAGATAAAGATCTGTTAAAAGATGACGTGGTGGAAGGTTTCCGAAAAATCCGGAGATCACATCATGGCGGGTTACAAGGCTTTCGCAGTAGTAATAGATGGATTTTTTCTAAGTGTTGGAGATTGACAAGAACAAAGTTCAAATCAACCTGGGGCCTAATGTTGGGGATATGACTACCAGGTGTGACCCGCCCAGGATGGGCCGGCTCAATCCCAATGGCGGGTTACTTCAAAGGAAGCCTGAAGAGTATACAAGGTGACGGTTTATGATAAAGCTTGTAGTATGCCCAAGCCCAGAGGCGGCTTAAGGCCCGTAAGTGTAAACCGCCATGTATGAATAAGACTTGTAAGATAAGGCATGTAAGAGTTGTCACCGAGCCGGACATGTTGTATGAGACGGCTGGGACTCTGTAGGCCGCAAGGCGTCAACCAGTGTATATAAGGGGACGACCCAGCGGCGTCTTAGGGCAAGAAACAACAGATCAAGAGCCAAGCTAGCGTATTTCGCTCCTTGGTCATCGAAACATAGCAATACCACATCAACTGGACTAGGCTTTACCTTCACCGCAAGGGGCCAAACCAGTATAAAAACCTCTCGTGTCCTTTGTCCCGATTAACCCCTTTAAGCTTCCTAGTTGCGGTGACTCGACGACTAAGTCCTTTCACTAGGACATATGCCGTGACAATTCCATGACACTTCTCGATGAACAGGACCCCGATTCGACCGTAGGCGCTCCAACACAAGTCCGTTTCCTCCATTTTGCGGTATGCCACACCCCTCCCGATGAACCAGACCCTATTTCAACCGTAGGCGGTCGAACAGAAGGCCGTTTCCTTTGTTCTGCGGTACGCTAGGCCCCGTTTCGGCTGTTTCGTCCAAGCCGGTTGGCTCCCGATGAACACGATGCAATTTCTCCATTCTCACCCAGTCGGTTGGCTAGTGATGAACAGGATGTCGTTGCTACCATCCATTGCCTCTCCATGTACACGAGCCCTAGCCGTATGCACGAGTACGCGTTCGAGACCCCCGCCCGTATGTACGTAGGTGACTGTATTTTTTGCCCTATGGTTGTACGTATGTGTACACAGTTTAGATGGGACTTCCTGAACTGCTACATCGGGGGCTTTACTATGACATGTGCTGCTGCTTGCCCGGCCACGGTTCATTGTTGCTGAGGGACCGTTCGACCAATATGTACGTACACGTTCGCAACCAGACAGACCACGCTACGTATGCTTCGACCGGGTGGGTCCTAGCTGTCAGGGAGGATAAGGAGGCATTTCCTTGCGTGCGAAGATATGGATGGTGGGTCGCACCTATCAGCACCATGTATAGTCGTCTTCCGATGGCTGTCATTCATTGACCATGTTGACCACACCACACCGAGAGCACCAAGGCGGTAGACGACAGCCAGGCTTAGGAAGGGAACGTCGCGGAGCCGGGGAAGACATGGCAGTGGATGCCCACATGATGGGGGGTGAGGGTTGATTGCTTCGGCCGTAGTGTGAGGCTATCGTCGCTGGAGAATAACAGCAGGTGTGGGTGAGTAGAGGGATGGCATGGCCATGGAAGGCAGGAGTAGGCGGTCCCGCCGGTGCTGGTTTCGGCGGATGGAGCAAGAAGATCAGAGATTAAAGAAGCGGCGGGGCCGTTGGATGTTAATCCAACGGTCGCTGCTGCTAGAATCGTTTATTGACTAGGTTAACAAAATAACAAAGACCTGCGTACGTGTCAACTTAGAAGGCCCAGAAGTCAGCCTCCGAATCAGGTGGGTCCGAGCTAGCAAGGAGGGAATCATTTTTCTTGCACATAATAAGGAGGCACTTCCTTCTGTGTGAAGATTTAGCTCGTGGGTCCCAGCTGTCATGGGGGGGGGGACTTTTTCGCGTAATAAGAAGGAACATCCTTGTGTGCGAAGATTGTAGTTGGTGGGTCCAACCTGTCAGGGGAGGAATCATTTATTCCCGCATAATAAGGAGGCACTAGCTTGTGTGCGAAGATGTTTTTGGTGGTTCCCCGCTGTCAGACTCTTGACGTACTCCATGTTGGCTCTCGTTGTTGACCACACATCGTCGAGCAGACCATGGTGGTGGACGACGACGAGGCCTAAGACCAGAATGATCTGGAGTCATGGTACAAGGGGCACTGGAGTCCCCGGCAGAGGGGAGTATGAGGGACCGGTTCAGCTGCGGGGTGAGGCTGCCATCACCAGAGAATAACAGAAGGTGTGGGTGAGTACATGTATGACCTGGACACCGTTGGGAGTAGGGTGGGGCGGCGAGGACTGCGTGCTAGCACAGCCATCTACGGGAGGCAGATGCAAGCGTTCCAGCCGGCGATGGTTTTGCCGGCTGGAGCAGGAACAACTAGATCAGAGATTGAAGAAGCAGGATCACCGTTGGGCGTCAATCCAACAAATACAGATGTCATAATAAATTGTTGACATTTTTTAGATCATTAAATCAATTTGTTCACTAAATGGACAACGCCTTGCGCATGCTTCGTCCTAGTGGGCCAACAAAGTCAGCTTCAAAAGCTGTGGTGGAATGCAACCCCTTTATTTAGGTTTTATAGCCCATTTCATATTATTGGCTAATACATCAATTTCCTGGGCTTTGACTCAAAAATAATCTATTTCCTGGGCTAGGTAAAAATAATAATAGACGATTTACTATTTACGATAATTTACAACGCATTTGATTATTTATTCGAATACACCTATTTACTGGGTTGGGTGAAAAAATAATATTGCATACATGCAGCCTATTTATTATTTCTGATAATTTATAACCCATTTGATTTTACTAGAAATGGACCCATTTTCTCGGATGGGTGAAAAAACAATGATGGTCTGGACTGAGCATTTCGTATAAAAAATAATATTGAGATAGGAATATTATTGAAAAAACTTAAGTTGGGCTTGGTAATCTTATTATATAAAAATGTACTGAGTTGTGCATTTTATTAAAAGAAACATAGGCTAGGAAGTGCTTATTTTAGGATCTTGTGTATAATTGTCGGCCCAGCACGGGTACGCGTCGGTCCTACACAAACGGTTTTTAACCCCTTTCCGCAATGGCATTTGGAACCGTCGCCAAGTGAGTGTGGGCGATAGGGGGGTCCTTGCCACACGACCCAGAAACAGTCGGGGATATGCCCTCCTGGGACACACGCTCGGCAAAACGAGGTTGTGTGCAACCGATGAGCGCTCAAATAAGGAAATACGTATAGTAGAGCTAAAAATACAATTATATGGGGAAATTGTTTCCGATCGCAAGTACATCCCACACAGTCAGTCCCCGCTAAACGTTTCCATTCTTATGTACATCCCACACAATCGCTCCAAGGAAAACGTTTCCGTTCACAGGTACATCACACACAATTTTTCCTGTTAAATCATTTGCGTTAATGAATGCATCACACATGGTCCGTAGAAGAAACTGTGTGGCAAAGGCTGTCCATCACACACAGTTTTTATGTGGTAAACGTTTGTGCAAGGTGGCCTAACGCAAACATTTTTCAAGAGAAAGTCGTGTGTGATTGTTCATTGATCCAACAAGGTTTATTCCTAGAAACTATGGGCGTTGCCTGAGGTCATCGCCCACAGTATTTTTTCAACAATCGTTTGCAATAGCAAAACCCAATTAGCAGGCTAATTATCCGATTATACATAATCCATTTATTAATCTAATTGACATTTCATATTAAGCACACAATATATTTCATTTTTATAATTGAAATACATCAGAGTACAACATCATATAGCTTCAGCACTCATCTACCCCATTACACAACTACACTAGGACCAAGCTTCACATGCAACATCTATAACCTTTCGAAATTAGCATCATAGACGGTACATAGAAAGATGTATCTCATCTGGAAAACTGCTGAAGCAGAAGGTTAATATTGAGCCTTCATTGATGTTAAACGTCTTTATAACTTTAGGCCAGTGCATGTGTATGATTGACCGTCCATCCTTCGTCCTCTTCAGGAACACTTCAATATTGAACCGTGGGTGTTGTATGAATACCTTCCTCGCCTCCTGGCCATACATGTGGTTTGAGAGGTAATCATCAGTTAACTGCTTTGGAAAGGCCTGAAAACAAGGATGTGCATAAATATCTTCTCTATATTGGAAATGGGGCAAAGGAATAAAAAAGGCAAGGTATAATAGTTAGTACCATCCTGTAGTGAGCTGATGTCTTCTTCATTGTGCAGACAAAGATCTTGTTGTTTTTTGTCGCTAATTTCTTTATCCTAACAATCTTTCTAAGTTTCTTGACTTGACTGATATTTATGGACAACTCATTTCCCCATATGCAAAAAGGGTCGAACAGTGGGTCAAAACCTCTGACAGCAGGACCTACATGTGCAAGACCAAATTGTTAAAAACCTAAATGTTAGAATGGTTCCTGCAATTGCCCAACAATGTGCTATTAGACAACGGACCTTGCACATGCTAACCTCGATTGTAAGCCTCAGTGCTTCCCATTGTTTCCCTGCAACACATATAAGGTAGTTAGTCATCAGGTTAAGTAAGAGTTCGCATGCTATCAGTAAAATATGTTGATGAAAAACAAGCACATTGCAGATTCATCAGATTAATTCAAGCCACATGGAAAACCCATTTATCCAAACCAAGCATGATTAAGAACTAGGAAATATACCACTTGTATATGTTTATCATGTATTAAATGCAGCCAAATTCGATTTATTTCTCACATGGTATACAATAAAAGAATGCATCCACGACAATTGAACATAGCATTGTAGAATTGAACCAAACAGCCATCCGTGTCACATCGTTGGCGCATGAGGCGTCGATGGTGGCCTCGATGGCGATGTGCTCCTCCAGGATTTGGGGGTCGACACGAATGGTAGCCATCGCGACCTCATCCGTGCGTGTGGCCATGATTTGCTTCTCCGCTGCCAAATGGTCCTTGGGATCCTGGCTATACTACGCGCACCATGGCTTAGGGCAGCGCTTATTTGGTG
Organism: Triticum urartu; assembly: GCF_003073215.2. Taxonomy (NCBI): domain Eukaryota; kingdom Viridiplantae; phylum Streptophyta; class Magnoliopsida; order Poales; family Poaceae; genus Triticum; species Triticum urartu. Next base: position 326,506,639 of record NC_053028.1, on the reverse strand, counting down.
GAGGGGTCAGTGATTTGGGTGGAAGGTGTCGCGCCGGCGGTCGGGGCATGTGGGATGTGGAAGGAGAAGGAGGATGGGGTCGGGTGTGGATTACCTGCCTGGGTAGGCGAGGCCGAGCAGCGTGGAGGAGGGTCGCCGGTGAGGAGGTGGTGCTGCAAACAAGGACTGAAGGTTTCAACTTGGAAAGGAAGGCGGAAACAGGGGAAATGTGGCTTTTGGTAAGGTGGAGGGGGTGGGGAGGTAGATATTTCTGCGGAAGCCGAAAATTTGGAACCGCTTCAGCGAAAAACCTGGGCCGCAAAGTGTCATTAGACATAGTCCCTTATTCAGAACTGTGTACGATATGTGAACATCACAAACGATTCAAACAGCTTAACCCGTGTGTGTTGAGTTTGAACGTCAAAAATTTTGGTTCGAATTTCCCTGGTTACACTGGTCATCCACGTCATTGCATAATTTGGGTACACAAAGGAGACTAACTTCTTAATCGAGCAAGTTCAGCAATTAAACAGAGCTAGCTGACCTAAACATTACTCTAACAAATTAAAGACCGACGCTCTTAATTAAACAAAACAAAGAGTACTACTATGGCTAGTGCTTGTTGATCTACGCCGCCGCCTCCATGTCCAGCTCGCTCCCGACGATCTCCTGGGCAAGGGGCTCCATGGCATCAATTGCACCATACTTGGCAAGCATCTCGCCATCCGCGTCCGCCATATCTTTGGAATAGGCCATCACGAGCTGGGCGTGGGCGGCCACGATCTGGGCTCTGGCGGGCTCCGTCGTGGCAAGGTATGCCGCGCAGGAACGGACGGCTGCTCGAACTCTCACAGCGATTGCCAACTCTTCGGCCGTGGGTTGTCGACCATTGTCGGAGAAGCTTCGTTCGATTTGTGCGGTGACCGCCATGAGCTGGGCGTGGACGGCCTCGACATGGTAGTGGGCGGCCTCCATCAGGGCTAAGGCCACCGCTGCGAAACGGACAACTACTTTGTCGCTTTCGCTAGTTGATATCCCCGAGGCAGATGCTGCTGACGCCGCCTGAGAAGCAACAACGGCCGTTTGGGCTGCCTTGGCCGCCCAGACGCTGACTACGGTCGCCCTCACGAAGCTTGTTAGCATGCTCCTAGCGGCTGCGGCCGCGCTCTCGCCGAAGTGGGCCACCGAAGTTGCCCTCACGACGTGGGTCCACATCCCCATCTTTCACCGGCGACGAATGAACAGTGAAATGATATTTGGGGAGTGAGCTAGTGTGCTTCATACGCTGGCTGTGGACTATAGCCGACGCACCTTCTCGCGTAAGCCATAGGCGTACTATACACCGACGGTGCTCCAAGATATTTTGTGCTGCATCTCACAAGGTTGGTGATAATAAACTATGTGCGATCTACTTGATTTATTGTCTTGATTTGAATTACGTAATGGGGTCATAGCTACAAAGGATGGTGTTTGAATTGCTAGAACTTTTATCTGCAGTGAACATGCAACTATAGGTGTGTCGTAAAAAATGGAATTATCCAGGGTTCGTTTGGATGTTTTTATACATTAACTTGGTTTTGTAGGCATTTCAGGTGCATAATTCTAATTTGAACTACATGCACATGCTCCAGTTCATATAAACAGGTTGAAAAATCAAATATGTGTGCTTGGTTGCATGCTTAGGTCCCATGCAAGAAATGGGAATGAATGTCACACACCCTGCCACCGTCACTCGGCGGCAAACATTGAGATACCTGGTTTTTAAATTCTAGTAAATCCAAAACTCGTTTAAAATTCATGAAACTTGGCGTCCTATCATGGAGCGGCATCAACATGTTGTGGTAAAAATTTTGTCCCATTTGGGGCAGGTTTGGGTATAAGCTCCTCACAAACCAGAGCTTCTCACAACAAGCGTGATGGTTTCGGTATGGAATGTGCCACCTTTGGGGATGAAACGATATCTGTTGCCTCTTATTACTTTCAAAAAATTTCGAGTGTCAACGTAGAACAACAGGAATGTTGTGTTTAATTTTGGAATTTTTGGGGTTCGTTTGGACATTTTTATACATTAACTGGGATTCCTAGGCATTTTGTGCGCATAATTCAAATTTGAACTACATGCTCATTCTCTAGTGCATATAAACTGGTTGAAAAATCAAATATGTGTCCTTGGTTGCATGCTTAGGTCCCATGCAAGAAATGGGAATGAATTTCAAACACCCTACCACCGTCACTCCGCCGCAAACATTGAGATACCTGGTTTTTAAATTCTACTATCCAAAACTTGTCTAAAATTCATGAAACTTGGCATGCTATCATGGAGCGGCATCAACATGCCGTGGTAAAAACTTTGTCCCATTTGGGGCAGGTTTGGGTATAAGCTTCTCACAAACCTTAGCTTCTCACAACAAGCGTGATGGTATCGGTAGGGAACGTGCCACCTTTGGGGACGAAACGATATCCATTGCCTCTTATTGCGTTCAAATTTTTTCGAGTGTCAACATAGAACAACAGGAGTGTTGTGTTCAATTTTGGAAATTTTTGGGGTTCGCTTGGACATTTTTATACATTAACTGGGGTTTCCAAAAAAATTATGTGCATAATTCAAATTTGAACTACATGCACATTCTCCAGTGCATATAAAGTAGTTGAAAAATCAAATATGTGTCCTTGGTTGCATGCTTAGGTCCCATCTAAGAAATGGGAATGAATTTCAAACACCCTGCCACCGTCACTCGGCCGCAAACATTGAGATACCTGGTTTTTAAATTCTATTAAATCCAAAACTCATCTGAAATTCATGAAACTTGGCATGCTATCATGGAGCGGCATCAACATGCCGTGGTAAAATTTTTGTCCCATTTGGGACGGATTTGGGTATAAGCTTCTCACAAACATTAGCTTCTCACAACAAGTGTGATGGTTTCGGTAGGGAACGTGTCACCTTTGGGGACGAAACGATATCCGTTGCCTCTTATTGCTTTCAAAAAATTTCTAGTGTCAACATGGAACAACAGGAGTGTTGTGTTTACTTTTGGAATTTTTCGGGGTTCGTTTGGACATTTTTATACATTAACTAGGTTTTCTAGGCATTTCATGTGCATAATTCAAATTTGAACTACATGCACAAACTCCAGTGCATATAAATTGGTTGAAAAATCAAATTTGTGTCCTTTGGGGCATGCTTAGGTCCCATGAAAGAAATGGGAATGAATTTCAAACACCAGGGCACTGTTGATTGCCGGCAAAACGTTGAGATACTTTATTTATAAATTCTAGTAAATCCAAAACTCGTCTAAAATTCATGCTATAATGGAGTGGCACCCGACATCTTGTGGTATTTTTCGTGTCCATTTTGAGAGAAGGCGCACTTGAATAATAGCCAACAAAGGCATTTTGAAACAAATAGCTGCCACTGTAACATCTCGAACATTTTGTATAATTTAAATTGTGTGCATTATGTTAACCATTCACGTGACGCCACGCCTCACTCTTTTAATGGCTAGGAGGGGTCGTGCGGACAGATGCTTGAGTGCTTGAGTAAACGAAAGGTGTGCCGACAGCTTCCCCAGGAAGCCAAGAGAAAATGTGCCGAGCAGGATTTCTGCAGCTCTTGATCGCAAACGTTTTAGATAGAACACATGTATGCAAAGTGAGAGCGATGGTCTTCCCCCTTAAGTCGAGGGCAAATCCGCAGCACGGGATTTGTGCATCCCTTCAATGCAAACGGTTGTTTTGGATGACCCGTGTGCAACCACGTACAAACAATTTGGTAAGATTTGCATATGTCATATTGGGTATGTTGCCATTTGTCAAACTGGAAAGATTGACATTTGTTGATCTAGTAATGTTGGCATTTGTCAATCCTTGTAACACTGCGATTTGTCCAAATATGCAGCTAGAAATCACTAGCACTATCTAATTTTTGCAACTAAAATTCAGTAATTAAGGATAGATTTCATTCATAGGTTAAGCAGTCATTCTTAATTTATACAATAGTTCAACTCGACAGCTGAACCGACAAAACTTTTCCCCAATTGTTGCCAACCACGTACTGAAATAGCTAGTTCAACTATATATACTAGCTAATTTTAAGTGCATTGTACAGTTCGACCACTCATCTATAGTCAGAGGAACTAAACAAAATAGCCCCTAAATACAACTACTACCACGGAGGGGCTTTGTTCTACTTCCGGCAGCCTCTCCTCTGCCGAGCGCGCTCAGTAAGAAGCAGAGGAGGAGGAGGAGCCTACCGACAAGCTAGAGAAAATGCAATACGGTGCCTGCCACTGCTGCACGTTCAGCGATGGTCGCCAGCTCGAACGCCCACTACCGCTCCAGACGACCCCTCTTGAAGTGGCTGGACTGCTCGTAGATCTCCTGATTCCTCACCTCTACATCGGCGTGTGCTGCGGCCACGGCTGTGGTAAGGCTCTTTGCATGCTCGACGAGGCGCTCCTCCTCCTCCCGCAGGAACTCGATGTACCGCGCAAGGTCGCTGACGCACGTGCGGGCCTCCACCTCTGCCTCCCTCCTTCGGGCTGCGGTGGCGGAGCGGGTGATGATCCCGGCGATCGACGATGGGGTGGCGGCCACGGCGGCCGGCGATGGGGTGGCGGCCATGACCACCACCTCCCGCCTTTGGGCCGCGGTTGCAGAGCGGGTGATGGCCACGGTGGCCGGTAGTGGGGTGGCGGCCACGACGGCCACCTCACGCCTTCGGGCCATGGCGGCGGAGCGGGAGATGGCCCTGGCTTTCGATGGTGGGGTGGCGGCAACGGTGGCCGGCAACAGCTGCCGACGGGAGGCGGCGGCAGAGCGTGTGGTGGGTGTTCCGCGCACACCCAACAGGGACGCCACACGCACTACACTATGATGGGACTCCGCCGCCGCCATAGTGTAGCCTCCCAGCTGGAGCTGTCCTCTGATGATGGCGGAGTGGCTGAGCGACGACGATGGATTGTCGTCATTGGCGATTGTGGGAGAAGGACACGAAATAAACTACAGGGAGGGAGGGGAAAATGTGACGCAGGACTCGCCGGCCGTGAGGGTTTTTATAGCAGGCTGGTAAGCATTGGGATTTTGGGGGATCTCACCGAGTCGGGCGGGAAGCTTGCGCGGGAACATGTGAGGTTGCACGGGAACAGGCTCACCGACGATTCATTGGCGCCACCGTTTGGCCAAAAGAACGCCCCCACGCGCTGCGCAAGCTTGCACTGTAAGCCGTCTGCGGCAACGGGGTGACAAGACGTGCGAGAGGAGGACGAAAGGACACGTACACATACGGATAATACAAAAAAAATGTTTGCAATTTAATTACCTACTATACCCCCGTCCTGGTTTGTAAGTAGGATTTAACTAATAAAATACGAATGCATGTCGCCAAACATTATATCGTTGGAGTCGTATTTGAACATAGTTTCCACCTATACAATTTTTGTAACATGCATTAACACTTTTTTGGTTAAATTTAAGGTTATATACCAGCAAGCGTTTGCCCGCAACACACACGGCTTATTCCATCACAAATAGCTCGGATGGATCAATTGTATGCCACATATCGCACACGCAACTCTAATCTATTTCGTGCTTGATGTCTCCGACATCGCTCGCACAGTTCGTCTTATTTGCCACGTATCACTGTGTCGGCCTCTGCTCGCGTCCCTCGTCAAGCTCTGCTCGCCGTTAAGCGCCGCAGCGCGCTGTGCTCGCCGTCAGGCGCCGCGGCGCGCTTTCCTCGCGTCCGTTGACGCGCTCTGCTCGCGTCTGTTGGCACGCTTGGCTTGTGGACAACTTTTCCTTGCGCATTCAACTGCTATATGCATATGAATGCGGTTGAGGCGATCGCGGAGCGCTCTGCTCGCGTCCCTCTGCGCGCGCTTTGCCAGCGGTTGGGCGTGCGCACGATCATGTCGGGGGCCCCATATGCATCTGGTTGCGCCGCGTGCGTTGCCACGCGATGCAGTTACGTGCGGCACGATGGAGTTACTCGCTGCAAATTAGAAATGCCATCAGGGTCTGCTGATATTCCTAGCCATCTGGCTTCCCCTTTAATTCTGGTGGCCATTATAACCTTAGTCTCTTCAACCTTTCGATCGCGCCCCACAACAGAACAAGCACACCCATGACAACACATAGAGAGGGGATGTCCAGCGGCGCTCCAATGGAGTTCGGTGAGCATAGAGTGGAGACCCATGTGAGGGAGACGGATCTCTCGGTGGTGTACACCATCGACCCAGCCGTGGTGGATGACTACATCAACAGCGTTCAGCAGTTGCTTGATCGGGACAAGTACAAGGTGGTTGGCATCGACCTCCAGTGCACCATGGGTCGTCCCAACATAGATCAGAAGGTTGTCATCACCCAGTTGTGCATGGGCCATCATGTCCTCATCTACCACTACTGCATGGCCACAGAGCCTTGCGACCATTTCGACAGGTTTGTCAACAACACGGACTACAAGTTCGCCATGGTGGAAACCACTGACGATGTAAACATGCTCCGTGTTACGGGCTTGGCCTGCAAGAACCTTGTCGAAATCCGTGACCACTACAGGGTCTGGCGCAGCATGAAGAAGGACTCCCTGGTCGAACTCGCCTCGGCCATCATCGACCCCTACTACAAAAAGATGAAGCAAGATGCCCAGAGAACAAGTCCCCTATCCTGACATCGGGCCTGGATGCGGCAACTGGATGAACCTCACCTCAGGTTGGCGGCCAAGAGCGTGTACACATGCTACGAGATGCACAGGCAGATCGTTGACATGAGGAAGTGCCTTGTTACCAAAATCGACGAGCCCGGATCGTGCCACAAGCAGAGCAATCATCACAAGAAGTAGATGATGATCAGATGATCGTTTATGCTAGTTAATCATGCATGTAATATATAGTTTACTTTATTGGTGTGTGGAAATGTCATGTGTGTAGTAGCCACCTGGGTAATTATGCATGTAATAGTTTACTTTGGTGTGTGCAAATGCCATGGTTGTAGTAGCCACCTATGTAAGTGGATGTTTAATTTGGTTATGCAAGCATGTCCTTATAAGTGTGTGTGTATATATATATATGTTGTTCTGTATGCAATCCCATCGCACAACACACACGTCTTATTAGCAGCAACCTTTTGTGTTATTATCGGTCTTCACACACATTTCTGATTACAGACCTTTTTGGCACGTAACACACACATCTTGTCGAGTTGAACCGTTTCTGTTCTCATGTCTCAACGCAAACAATTCATCCAAGTGAACCGCATGCCGTATATCGCACATGCCTTCATCTGGCTGACCGTTTCTTTTGTGTTTCCTAATCAGAAACAATTCATCCGAGTGAACCGTATGTTGTATATCGCACATACCTCCATCTGGCTACCCGTTTCTTTTGTTCCTCCTCATCGCAAACAGTTAATTGAACCGAACCATATGCCCTGGATCGCACACACAACTAAAATATGAACTGTGTTTGATTCATCCTCCATCGCAAATGTTTTGCACCTTTTTTGATGGTTTTTTACACCACCGTCTGTGATTATGGCATCACACACAATTTCGTCGAAGGGTTTCTGATCGTAGTGTCGCGTTAGCAGCATCCTACAACAGTGCAGTTGCATTACTGATGTTCAAAAAAAAGGCATGGGTAGTAGTATAGTACAACTTTACATAGCTACTCAACCCAGATTCAACGATGCCTGAAAAGGCCCAAACAAGGCCTGTGTACAACCTTTTGAAGTCACTGAGCTCAATTTATAACTTAAAGAAAAAGTTAGAGTACAATGGAACCTAATTAAAATTTGTCACGAGCGAAGAAATAATTCAACGGGTCCCACGTGTGTGTGCATGTGAGAGAGAGATAGAGAGAGAGAGACCCATCGGTCGATGCTCATGAATACATCTTTCAGCCATATGCATTGCTGATGCTTAGTAAAACCTTATATAGTTGACACAATCATATACAACATTGATACGTCTCTAACGTATCTATAATTTTTGATTGTTCCATGCTATATTATATTCTGTTTTGGGACATTATTGGGCTTTATTATACACTTTTATATTATTTTTGGGACTAACCTATTAACTGGAGGCCCAGCCCAGAATTGCTATTTTCTGCCTATTTTAGGGTTTCGCAGAAAAAGAATATCAAACGGAGTCCAAACGGAATGAAACCTTTAGGAACGTGATTTTCAGAACGAACATGATCCATAGGACTTGGACCCTATGTCAAGACATCAACCAGGAGGCCATGAGGTAGGGGGCGCACCTACCCCCCCCCCAGGCGCGCCCTCCACCCTCGTGGGCCCCCTATTGCTCCACCGACGTACTCCTTCCTCCTATATATACCTACGTACCCCCAAACTACCAGATACGGAGCCAAAACCCTAATTCCACCACCTTAACTTTCTGTATCCACCAGATCCCATCTTGGGGCCTTTTCCGGAGCTCCGCCGGAGGGGGCATCGATCACGGAGGGCTTCTACATCAACACCATAGCCTCTCCGATGAAGTGTAAGTAGTTTACCTCACACCTACGGGTCCATAGTTATTAGCTAAATGGCTTCTTCTCTCTTTTTGGATCTCAATACAAAGTTCTCCCCCTCTCTTGTGGAGATCTATTCAATGTAATCTTCTTTTGCGGTGTGTTTGTTGAGACCGATGAATTGTGGGTTTATGATCAAGTTTATCTATGAACAATATTTGAATCTTCTCTGAATTCTTTTATGTATGGTTGGTTATCTTTGCAAGTCTCTTTAAATTATCAGTTTGGTTTGGCCTACTAGATTGATCTTTCTTGCAATGGGAGAAGTTCTTAGCTTTGGGTTCAATCTTGCGGTGTCCTTTACCAGTGACAGTAGGGGCAGCAAGGCATGTATTGTATTGTTGCCATCGAGGATAACAAGATGGGGTTTATTTCATATTGCATGAGTTTATCCCTCTACATCCTGTCATCTTGCTTAAAGCGTTACTCTATTCTTATGAACTTAATACTCTAGATGCATGCTGGATAGCAGTCGATGTGTGGAGTAATAGTACTAGATGTAGGCAGGAGTCGGTCTACTTGTCTCGGACGTGATGCCTATATACATGATCATACCTAGATATTCTCATAACTATGCTCAATTCTTTCAATTTCTCAACAGTAATTTGTTTACCCACCGTGAATACTTATGCTCTTGAGAGAAGCCACTAGTGAAACCTGTGGCCCCCGGGTCTATCTTCCATCATATTAATCTTCTAATACTTAGTTATTTTTATTGCCTTTTATTTTACTTTGCATCTTTATCATAAGAATACCAAAAATATTATCTTATCATATCTATCAGATCTCACTCTCGTAAGTGACCGTGTAGGGATTGACAACCCCTTATCATGTTGGTTGCAAGGATTTATTTGTTTGTGTAGGTGCGAGGGACTCGTGCCTGGCCTCCGACTGGATTGATACCTTAGTTCTCAAAAGCTGAGGGAAATACTTACGCTACTTTGCTGCATCACCCTTTCCTCTTCAAGGGAAAACCAACGCAAGTGCTCAAGAGGTAGCAAGAAGGATTTCTGGCGCCGTTGTCGGGGAGTCTACACAAAATTGAAGACATACCAAGTACCCATCACAAACCCTTATCTCCCGCATTACATTATTTGCCATTTGCCTCTCGTTTTCCTCTCCACCACTTCACCCTTGCCGTTTTATTCGCCCTCTCTCTCTCTCCATCCTCCCTCTCTTTCTTTGTTTGCCTCTTTTTGCCCGTTTCTTGTTTGCTTGTGTGTTGGATTGCTTGCTTGTCACGATGGCTCAAGATAACACTAAATTGTGTGACTTTACCAATACCAACAACAATGATTTCCTTAGCACTCCGATTGCTCCTCTTACCGATGCTGAATCTTGTGAAATTAATGCACATGAAAGATCAATTCGCTGGCCTTCCTAGTGAAGATGCCGCTACCCATCTAAATAGCTTTGTTGATTTGTGTGATATGCAAAAGAAGAAATATGTGGACAATGATATTGTTAAATTGAAGCTATTTCCTTTTTCGCTTAGAGATCGTGCTAAAGCTTGGTTTTCGCCTTTGCCTAAAAATAGTATTGATTCGTGGAATAAGTGCAAAGATGCTTTTATCTCTAAGTATTTTCCTCCCGCTAAGATCATCTCTCTTAGAAACGATATTATGAATTTTAAGCAACTTGATCATGAACATGTTGCACAAGCTTAGGAGAGGATGAAATTAATGATACATAATTGCCCTACTCATGGTTTGAATTTGTGGATGATTATACAATTTTTTTATGCCGGATTGAATTTTGCTTCTAGAAATCTTTTAGATTTGGCCGCGGGAGGCACTTTTATGGAAGTCACTTTAGGAGAAGCTACTAAACTCCTAGATAATATTATGGTTAATTATTCTCAATGGCACATTGAAAGATCTACTAATAAGAAAGTGCATGTGATAGAAGAAATTAATGTTTTGAGTGGAAAGATGGATGAACTTATGAAATTATTTGCTAATAAAAGTGTTTCTTCTGATCCTAATGATATGCCTTTGTCTACTTTGATTGAGAATAATAATGAATCTATGGATGTGAATTTTGTTGGTAGGAATAATTTTGGTAACAACGCGTATAGAGGAAACTTTAATCCTAGGTCGTATCCTAGTAATTCCTCTAATAATTATGGTAATTCCTACAACAATTCTTATGGAAATTATAATAAGATGCCCTCTGATTTTGAATCTAATATTAAAGAATTTATTACTTTGCAAAAGAATTTCAATGCTTTGATTGAAGAAAAATTGCTTAAGATTGATGAGTTGGCTAGGAACGTTGATAGAATTTCTCTTGATGTTGATTCTTTGAAACCTAGATCTATTCCACCTAAGCATGATGTCAATGAGTCTCTCAAAGCCATGAGAATATCCATTGATGAGTGCAAAGAAAGAACCGCTAGGACGCATGCTAAGAAAGATTGCTTTATAAAAGCGTGTTCTTCTAGTTTCCATGATAATAAAGATGAAGATCTAAAAGTTATTGATGTTTCCCCTATTAAATCTTTGTTTTGCAATATGAATCTTGATAATTATGGGACTGAATATGATCCACCTTTACATAGACGGCGGTCCAAGAATTCAGAGTCTTTAGATCTTGATGCTAAAATTGTTAAAAGTGGGATTAAAGAAGTCAAAACTTTAAATATTAATGAACCCACTATTTTGGATTTCAAGGAATTTAATTATGATAATTGCTCTTTGATAGATTGTATTTCCTTGTTGCAATCCGTGCTAAATTCTCATCATGCTTATAGTCAAAATAAAGCTTTTACTAAACATATCGTTGATGCTTTGATGCAATCTTATGAAGAAAAACTTGAGTTGGAAGTTTCTATCCCTAGAAAACTTTATGATGAGTGGGAACCTATTAAAATTAAAATTAAAGATCATGAATGCTATGCTTTGTGTGATTTGGGTGCTAGTGTTTCCACGATTCCAAAGACTTTGTGTGATTTGCTAGGTTTCCGTGATTTTGATGATTGCTCTCTAAACTTGCACCTTGCGGATTCCACTATTAAGAAACCTATGGGAAGAATTTATGATTTTCTTATTATTGCAAATAGGAATTATGTTCCCATAGATTTTATCGTTCTTGATATCGATTGCAATCCTTCATGTCCTTTTATTCTTGGTAGACCTTTCCTTAGAACGATTGGTGCAATTATTGATATGAAGGAAGGAAATATTAGATTGAAATTTCCATTAAGGAAAGGCATGGAACACTTCCCTATAAATAAAAATAAATTACCTTATGAATCTATTATGAGAGCCACTTATGGATTGCCTTCCAAAGATGGCAATACCTAGATCTATCCTTGCTTTTATGCCTAGCTAAGGGCGTTTAACGATAGCGCTTGTTGGGAGGAAACCCAATTTTATTTTTATTACTTGCTTTTTGCTCCTGTTTAGTAATAAATAATTTATCTAGCCTCTGTTTTGGTTGTGTTTTTTGTGTTTAATTAGTGTTTGTGCTAAGTAGAACCGTTGGGAAGACTTGGGGAAAGTCTTTTTAATCTTGCTATAAAAAACAGAAACTTTAGCGCTCACGAGAACTTCTGCTATTTTTATTTGGAACGTGATATTTAGTTAATTATTTTTTCAGATGATTAATAGATAAATTCCTCACGTCCAGAAATTTATTTTAGAATTTTTGGGGTTCCAGATCTTGCGTTAGCTGCAGATTACTACAGACTATTCTGTATTTGACAGATTCTGTTTTTCGTGTGTTGTTTGCTTATTTTGATGAATCTATGGCTAGTAAAATAGTTTATAAACCATAGATAAGTTGGAATACAGTAGGTTTAACACCAATATAAATAAATAATGAGTTCATTACAGTACCTTGAAGTGGTGTTTTGTTTTCTTTCGCTAACGGAGCTCACGAGATTTTCTACTTTAAGTTTTGTGTTGTGAAGTTTCAAGTTTTGGGTGAAAGATTTGATGGATTATGGAACAAGGAGTGGCAAGAGCCTAATCTTGGTGATACCCATGGAACCCCCAATATAATCTAAGGACGCCTAAAAGCCAAAGCTTGGGGATGCCCCGGAAGGCATCCCCTCTTTCGTCTACTTCCATCGGTAACCTTAGTTGGAGCTATATTTTTATTTACCACATGATATGTGTTTTGCTTGGAGCGTCTTGTATGGTTTGATTCTTTATTTGTTAGTTTTCCACAATCATCCTTTCTGTACACACCTTTTGAGAGAGACAAACATGATTCGAAAATTGTTAGAATACTCTATGTGCCTCACTTATATCTTTTGAGTTATATAGTTTTTCCTCTAGTGCTTCACTTATATCTTTTAGAGCACGTCGGTGGATTTGTTTTATAGAAACTATTGTTCTCTCATGATTCACTTAGATTATTTTGAGAGTCCTACAAAACATCATGGTAATTTTCTTTAATTATGTTAGGCATTCAAGATTAATAATAAAATTCTCTTATGAGTGTGTTGAATACTATGAGAAATTTGATACTTGATAATTGTTTTGAGATATGGAGATGGTAATATTAGAGTCATGCTAGTCGAGTAGTTGTGAATTTGAGAAATACTTGTGTTAAAGTTTGTGATTCCCGTTGCATGCACATATGGTGAACCGTTATGTGATGAACTCGGAGCATGATTTATTTATTGAATGTCTTCCTTATGAGTGGCGGTCGGGGACGAGCAATGGTCTTTTCCTACCAATCTATCCCCCTAGGAGCATGCGCGTAATACTTTGCTTTGATAACTTGTAGATTTTTGCAATATGTATATGAGTTCTTTATGACTAAAGTTGAGTCCATGGATCATACGCACTTTTCTTCCTTCCACCATTGCTAGCCTCTCTAATACCGCGCACCTTTCGCCGGTATCATACACCCACCATATACCTTCCTCAAAACAGCCACCATACCTACCTATCATGGAATTTCCATAGCCATTCTGAGATATATTGCCATGCAACTTTGCACCGTTCCGTTTACTATGACACGCTCCATCATTGTCATATTGCTTTGCATGATCATGTAGTTGACATTGTATTTGTGGCAAAGCCACCGTTCATAATTCTTTCATACATGTCACTCTTGATTCATTGCATATCCCGGTACACCGCCGGAGGCATTCACATAGAGTCATATTTTGTTCTAAGTATCGAGTTGTAATTGTTGAGTTGTAAGTAAATAAAAGTGTGATGATCATCATTTTAGAGCATTGTCCCAAGTGAGGAAAGGATGATGGAGACTATGATTCCCCCACAAGTCGGGATGAGACTCCAGACCAAAAAAAGAGGCCAAAGAAGCCCAAATAAAAAAAGAGGCCATAAAAAGGCCCAAATAAAAAAATATGAGAGAAAAGGAGAGAAGGGACAATGCTACTATCCTTTTACCACACTTGTGCTTCAAAGTAGCACCATGCTCTTCATAATAGAGAGTCTCCTATGTTATCACTTTCATATACTAGTGGGAATTTTTCATTATAGAACTTGGCTTGCATATTCCAATGACGGGCTTCCTCAAAATGCCCTTGGTCTTCGTGAGCAAGCAAGTTGGATGCACACCCACTTAGTTCTTTTCGTTGAGCTTTCATATACTTATAGCTCTAGTGCATCCGTTGCATGGAAATCCCTACTCACTCACATTGATATCTATTGATGGGCATCTCCATAGCCCGTTGATACGCCTAGTTGATGTGAGACTATCATCCCCATTTTTGTCTCTTCCACAACCACCATTCTATTCCACCTAAAGTGCTATGTCCATGGCTCACATTCATGTATTGCGTGAAGATTGAAAAATTTTGAGAACACTAAAAGTATGAAAAAATTGCTTGGCTTGTCATCGGGGTTGTGCATGATTTAAATACTTTCTGTGGTGAAGATAGAGCATAGCCAGGCTATATGATTTTGTAGGGATAACTTTATTTGGCCATGTTATTTTTAAGAGACATAATTGCTTAGTTAGTATGCTTGAAGTATTATTATTTTTATGTCAATATTGAACTTTTGTCTTGAATCTTTCGGATCTGAATATTCATACCACAATTAAGAAGAATTACATTGAAATTATGCCAAGTAGCATTCCACATCAAAAATTATGTTTTTATCATTTACCTACTCGAGGACAAGTAGGAATTAAGCTTGGGGATGCTTGATACGTCTCCAACGTATCTATAATTTTTTATTGTTCCATGCTATATTATATTCTGTTTTGGGACATTATTGGGCTTTATTATACACTTTTATATTATTTTTGGGACTAACCTATTAACTGGAGGCCCAGCCCAGAATTGCTATTTTTGCCTATTTTAGGGTTTTGCAGAATAAGAATATCAAATGGAGTCCAAACGGAATGAAACCTCCGGGAATGTGATTTTCGATACGAAAATGATCCAGAGGACTTGGACCCTACGTCAAGACATCAACCAGGAGGCCACGAGGTAGGGGGCGCGCCTACCCCCCCCCCCCCCCCCCCCCCCAAGGCGCGCCCTCCACCCTCGTGGACCCCTGTTGCTCCACTGACGTACACCTTCCACCTACATATACCTACGTACCCCCAAACTACCAGATACGGAGCCAAACCCATAATTCCACCGCCGTAACTTTCTGTATCCACGAGATCCCATCTTGGGGCCTTTTCGGAGCTCCGCCGGAGGGGGCATCGATCATGGAGGGCTTCTACATCAACACCATAGCCTCTCCGATGAAGTGTGAGTAGTTTACCTCAGACCTACGGGTCCATAGTTATTAACTAGATGGCTTCTTCTCTCTTTTTGGATCTCAATACAAAGTTCTCCCCCTCTCTTGTGGAGATCTATTCGATGTAATCTTCTTTTGTGGTGTGTTTGTTGAGACCGATGAATTGTGGGTTTATGATCAAGTTTATCTATGAACAATATTTGAATCTTCTTTGGATTCTTTTATGTATGATTGGTTATCTTTGCAAGTCTCTTCGAATTATCAGTTTGGTTTGGCCAACTAGATTGATCTTTCTTGCAATGGAAGAAGTGCTTAGCTTTGGGTTCAATCTTGCGGTGTCCTTTACCAGTGACAGTAGGGGCAGCAAGGCATGTATTGTATTGTTGCCATCGAGGATAACAAGATGGGGTTTATTTCATATTGCATGAGTTTATCCCTCTACATCATGTCATCTTGCTTGAAGCGTTACTCTATTCTTATGAACTTAATACTCTAGATGCATGCTGGATAGCGGTCGATGTGTGGACTAATAGTAGTAGATGCAGGCAGGTGTCGGTCTACTTGTCTCGGACGTGATGCCTATATACATGATCATACCTAAAATTCTCATAACTATGCTCAATTCTGTCAATTGCTCAACAATAATTTGTTTACCCACCATGAATACTTATGCTCTTGGGAGAAGCCACTAGTTAAACCTATGGCCCTCGGGTCTATCTTCCATCATATCAATCTTCCAATACTTAGTTATTTTTATTGCCTTTTATTTTACTTTGCATATTTATCATAAAAATACCAAAAATATTATATTATCATATCTATCAGATCTCACACTCGTAAGTGACCGTGTAGGGATTGACAACCCCTTATCGCGTTGGTTGCGAGGATTTATTTGTTTGTGTAGGTGCGAGGGACTCGTGGGCCTCCTATTGGATTGATACCTTGTTCTCAAAAAACTGAGGGAAATACTTATGCTACTTTGCTGCATCACCCTTTCCTCTTCAAGGGAAAACCAACGCAAGTTCTCAAGAGGTAGCAAACATCATAGCACATTGAACTTGCATACAAAAATTTCACGTAGGCGGCACAATCAGGTTGGAAGCAGTGGATCGCTACGGGTAGGGCTATGTTGAAACCAAAAAACTCGTACATGACCGTTCATCATCTTTATCAATGACGGGGAAATATCTTGAATGATGTGCAAAGAAAACAGACAAACAACACTATAAGTTCTGCTAGCGCATTAATTTGACGTACACCCCTTTCTAAAAAAAGTTCAGGTACAAAAATATAACAGGTCACAATCAAATGTACTGGCACATCAGTGCTTCACATCGATAGCTCGGATTTAACTAGTATCTCAGAAGATTCAGTTGCTCAAATTAGAGCACATCCAGGCAGCCAGCCTTGCCTCTTCTCCCAAAGAAGCAGTGGCCTCCGCCGCGTGATGGAGTAGGCCCTGTGCCATCCATCATTCTGAGCAACACGGGGAAAGTCTAACGTTGACTACTCACTACTCTAGCGGACGTCATTGATGGACCCTGGCACTAGAAGCGGCGGCATGACTTCGATTGATGGCTTGGCCACTTCTTCGACATGCACGAACACTCGATACATGTACATCCCTAATGTGTTCCGTGGCGGCCTTGGTGGCTACAAATAGTTCAACCCCGATTTCCTACACCGGTATCTCAACACCAATCACCTTCTTTATGGTGGAAGGCTTCTTCATCCATGCCATAACCGTCAGAGCCCAGCTGTCTAGAGAAACAAACATACTTAAGAGCTCACCCATAGGTCGTTGATAATCTCATTCATGGACTCGCTGTTCTAAGCACGTCAGGGCATGCCATGGAAGGTAAGCTTTTTTAAAAACTCAAGCTCAGAGGGCACCGAGC
This sequence comes from Triticum urartu, assembly GCF_003073215.2. NCBI lineage: Eukaryota > Viridiplantae > Streptophyta > Magnoliopsida > Poales > Poaceae > Triticum > Triticum urartu. Next base: position 326,489,551 of record NC_053028.1, on the reverse strand, counting down.
TCCATCCTGGGTGCCACCGATCAAAGATCACTAGTGCGCCATCGCAGAACAAACACCGGGAAGATTCGAACACAGGATTGTAGTCAAAAGTTGTCCGGAACCTGACAAAAAAAATCAGTCGGTGGCGGACATACTTTGGTGAGCAAGTCGCTTATTTGGATGTCGTGCGCAATGCCAAGAGCTTTGACAAGGTCGTCCGACGACACGGGAGGCCTGTCGCCGCTGATGGTTACCATCAGCACTTCACTGACGAACAAGTCGTCAAGCTCCCCCATCCCAGTGTTGAGCGACAACACACAGCGCCTGAAGGCAGGACAGACCTCAGGATCTCCGGCTCGAAGATCCGCGTCGACCGACGACATGATAGCGCGCTTGAGTACAGGGACTATAGGATGGGGATTTGGGGGAACTAGACACAGGAGTATGAATCAAGATTCCAGAGGTGGGGGAGGGGCGAGAGATTAGGGATGAAAAGGTAGCATGAATTTTGAACACACGCCAATACGCTCTTGGCGCGCAAGCACACAAAAACACCGGTGGGGCCCATATGTCAGCCTAAGAGTCCCTTTTCTTTCTTTTTTTGAGCGCTTGGCCTAAGAGTCATAATTGACATGTTTGGTATTGCATTACTACTCGGCCCATATTCAACGACACCTCACATTGGCCCAAACAAGCATACATCATCGAAAAGACACTGAGCTCAAATTATAACTTGAAAAATGATATATACACTAAACACTGGAGAATGGTGATGCCCTCATTTAGCCCACCAGCAGTTCGATACAATAAACAGCAAGACATGATAGTTCATAAGAAGTTTTGCTACACCACCAAAACGCACCCATCTGCAACGCTTAGACTCCCATGATCCAGACGAGAATGGCATTCTAAAGAGAGGCAACTATTACATAGTAAGAGTGACATAGACAAGGATGACCAAATGACAAGGAGTCAGGATAACAAAAGAGAGAACTACCCATCGAGAACAAGTAGCAAAGACAACAAGTCATTCAAAGAGGGATGATCCAACACCATCATAATTTGCAGCCCCTCTTGAACCACCAGTGATTCGGAGACACCAGGCCTCCACCCTTTCGATGCAACAACCCAATTACCTATCAACCTGAAGGCTTGAACCACATCACTACCTGTCGGAGTTGAGACATTGTAGGATCTAAAGTAAGTATAAAGGGGGGTTGATTAGACTACTTGACCAAATAAAAATATAACCTTTTCCCAATTTTAATTGTTGGTAGATTTTAGCAATTAGCACAAGTCAAGCAATCAACCTACAGATGCAATTCTAAGAGTGTTGTCAGATTTCGGGTTCCGCAGACCCTTGAGAGATTCAAATTCTGGGGTGAGTGGGGAGAACTCGTCCTCCCCAGTCTGCCTGCTCTCTAATCCCACGGCCTAGCTCGACGAACCTAATGGACAAGAGACACAGCAGTTTACCCAGGTTCGATCCACCTTGTGGTGTAAAACCCTACTCCTACTTTGTGTTGGATTGGCCTCGAGGGGCCGAGGATGAACTAGTACGATGGAGAACAACCTGAGGAGGAGAGGTGTTCTTGTGCTCGATGAGCTGGTGGATGTGAGGATGATCTGAATGATCCGTCCATTTTCTATGTTCGTGGCTAGATCATATTTATAGCGGCCTTGGTCCTCTTCCCAAATGAAGGCGGGAAGGGATCCCACAATGGCCAATTTTGGAGGGAGACAACTAGTACATGCTATCCTGACAAAAGTACTCTTCGCCTGCAAAAAGCCTCTGGTGGTGATGCTGTGGTGGGCTTGGTGATGACCTCCATCCTACTGTCCTGGCGGTCTTGGTCTTGTTGCACCGGAATGGAAACCTTTGCTTGATTCCTCGGGACTCCGCGCATGCGCTTGCCTCCTTAGCACCAAAGAGGAAACTGGTACACCGCGCCCGCTGGCGCCCGCCTGGCCTTGGTCGTCATGGCTCACGTCATCTGAACCTCACGGGGTGAACCGTGCGTAGATATCTTCGCTCCTCGTGAGCCAGCCTGGGGAGGCCGCCCCACGTGGATGTCTTGGTGACGTCCGCCTCTGAGGCTTGGCCCCTTGCGAGGGTCTTGAGTTGTTGATGTTGAAGCTGGGTCATACTAGGTCGTCGATGGAGCTACGCTGTGGGCCACAGGCAGGCAAGTCTGGGTACCCCCATTCCTAGAATGCCGATAGTAGCCCCCGGGCCCAAGATGTGCTCGAACTTGGCTTCGAGGCAAAGCCAAAGGACAAGCGCAGAGCGCCGTGGGCCCTAACCGCCTGCGGCCTTGGTCAACACGTGTCGATTGATGGGGCGTGGGCATCACTAGTACGCGTCGGTGCTATACAAACGGTTTTTAACCCCTTTCCGTGATGACATTTGGAACCGTCGCTAAGTGAGTGTGGGAGATAGGGGGGTCCTTCCCACACGACCAAGAAATTCTCGGGGATAGGCCCTCCTGGGACACAGGCTAGGGCCGTGTGTGATCGGGTGAGGCATAGAAATCCAATCATTTCCGTAGGTATGTCCATCCCACACAGTGAATCCCAGAAAAACATTTCCGTAGGTATGTACGTCCCACACGGTGAATCCAAGGAATATGTTTTCATTCTTATGTACATCCCACATAGTCAATCCAGGGAAAACATTTTCCTTTGTATGTATATCACACACAGTCAATCCAAGAAATACGTTTTCGTTCTTATGTACATCCCACATAGTCAATCCAGGGAAAACGTTTCCGTTCGTATGTACATCCCACACAGTTTTATGTGTAGGCCCGTGTGTGAAAGGTGTAACTATCACACACGCTCTGCCTTGGTTAACTGTTTGCTCTTATCAACTACACCACACATGATTTGATGAAGAATACTGTGTGGCATTGGGCTATCCATCACAAGCGCTTTTACTGCTAGAACCGTTTGCAAAGTTCCATGACACATTTAGCAGGTGTGTTACTTTACAATTAATAATTCCAGTATTACACAAATTCACATTTCATATTGAATAGTTGTTTGCCAATTTGATATTAGGCACATAAATATATTATAACATCACAGTACAATAGCTACATGAAAACAGCACCGTACAACATATAGCTAGTTCAACTTCATAAGAACAATATTAGAACAATATATTCAACAATTCCTTAATCGAGATCATCCAGGCTCGTCTTATCCACCTCTGCTTTCAGTTCAGTAAGAACCTGTTTTGCACTGGCCAATTGGGAAAGTGCCTCCTCCTTCGCCAACACCATCTTAGCAAAGTCTGATTAAAAAAATCTGAGCTCATTCTCCACCTTCCAATTTTTATCCTACATCTTCAAATATTCTTCAGCGTTGATAACACTTTCTCTAAGCCTACGTCTGTTCTCTTCCTCATACATGCTCCAGAGCTTTGCTAGGTACATATTCAAAGACTATGGCCACTCTTGATCAACCCACTCCAAGTAAGAACACTTCCATTCATCCTATAATATTTAAAACTAGATCAGTAACAATTGTAGGGGAAATGGGTTTATAGCAACATAGGAAATCACCAATGCTTATTTTGAAAAACTGAAGAAACATGTTAATTATGACATATCTTCTCAAAAAGATCAATGTGCAAATGAATTAATTTCTACTGAGACAACAACCAAATTATGGAACATCAGAAGCTATAATTAACTACAACATGCAACAAGTTCTTACTCATGCACAATCGAACATTTTATGAGGAAGATAAATATAACTGCAACAGCATAGCGACAGTGTTTGGATGACAGCAAATTGATACTAACAGGTGTGTACATGCACAAATTTAGTAACATAGAACTAATAGCACTAAGGCCGTCCACTATGTATGCCAAAACTAGTGTAAAGACAACTGTTGCTACATCTCGCACCGGTGCCCTGCACTGGCGAGCCGATGCAGCGGAAAAAAATCAGGGACCCGGACTCCGGAGCACATAGTTTCTCTAATGCCCAGTTCCTTCTTGCCATAAAGATTTAGTATTTTACTGCTTGGCTGCTCGGATATGTGGACCAAAGTTGGCTGCACAAACTGCTGAAGCAGTGCTAAATAATTCTCTAATGGCACCGCTGATGAGATGGCAACAATTTAAGATACTAGGTACAAACTGTGACACTGTCTTAGGATGCGTTTGGTTGAAGGTGTGGTATGAATGGGTTGGGACCGTGACAGTGTCTGAATCACATCTAATAAATGATTTGTAACAACGAAAGAGGGTCTAACCTTCTCTGCACAAGCCAGAAACTTCCTCTCACCGTCCATAGATTCAAATGTAACTAGCTTCATGCATGGAAATTGATGGTGACAATGAGAAGATAGATCTTCAGCCACCTCACACCATTAGTTGCCACTGATGGTCCTAGCGAGCTACAATAGGAAGAAATGACTCAAATCGACCGCCGGGTAAAAATCCTTCATTCCAAGTCATAGCCCGAGAGAGAAAAGAGAGGCATACCCTGGTGGTGAAGGAGTCTTCGCCGGAGGAGGAACCGCTGGAGAGGTCTTTGAAGAAGACCGTGGCGACCCCGGTGGTAGGATGCGAGACAGTGAGAGCGAGGAAGCGGATATAGCTTAGGAAGGAAGGAAGGAGGAAACAGGGGAAATGTGACTTGTGGTTGGAGAGAAAAGGGGTGGGGAAGGGGGGAGGGGGCGTGGTAGATATTTTGGCGGTAGGCCAAAATTTTGGAAATGTGGAGGGAAACTTTGCGCGCGGTGCCACCGGACCATTCACTTTGAACGATTGTGTGCATCGCAGACGATTATTCTGCTTTACGCGCATGGGATGAGTTTGATAATTCAAATTTTGCTGGAAATTTCCCCGGGTACGTCATTGCATAATTTAACATCGCTTGCTAATTTGGGCACACAAAAGAGCGTACAGCAGACAGAGCACACTTACTGAATCGAGCAATTTTAGTAATTAAATAGAGCCAGTTGACCTAAATGTTGCTCTAACAAAAGACCATCATTAAAAACAAAGCCTAAGTACGCATAATTTTAAAAAATCCGATGTCGCGTCAGCCTATGCATCGTCGGTGCGAGATGAGACATCGATGACTTGTCCTGGCGACATGCCACTGTTGGTGGACTCTGCGTCACCCCTACTGAAGTAGACCGCGTCCTTGTCCTCGTCCTCGGCGCCGCCCTCAAGGTTGTAGTACTCATAGTAGTGGCTGCACCAGAGCTCGCGTTGGTACTCCACCGCCGATTCCTCGACGGACAGAATCTTCTCTACCTCGCCACACGCAACTCCTCCTCCCGGCGCTCCTCGATCTCCGCCGCCTCCTGCATCTCCAGCTCCCGCTTGGTGACCTCATGAGGAAGCAGGTGCTCCATGGCCACCGCCACCTTTTCGGGCATGGGTTGCATGCTGGAGTCCGAGGTGGCCTAGAATATATTGGCGTGTGCATCCTCGATCTTGGCATGGATGGCCTCGACCCGGGCCAGGGCGACATCGATGGCACGGACGGTAACTCGAGTGCTCTCGGCGTTTGCAGCCGCCGTCGCAGATGCAGCTGCAGCCGTCTCAGCTGCTGCAACTATCCTGTCAGCTGTCGCAGACGGCCTCTCGGCGGAAGTGGCTGCACTCAATGCGGATGTGGCGGCACTCTCGGCATAGGTGGCCGCGCTCTCGGCATAGGCGGTGGCGCTCGGGGGGGCATCGTACGGGCCTTCATGAAGCATTTCCACGGCATCATCTTTGCAAGAAGGTGGTGCGGGAATGGGGATTGGGATTCGTGGATTCGGGGGTTACCGGCACTGGAGCAGACGAGCCGGCGAAGCTTAAGAAGGGAGACATAAATAGACCTAGATATTTTCATCACAAAGGGTTCCTAGAAAACAACTATGTGTGATGTTGTAGATATTTTTTATTAGCTGCGAAAGAAGAATTTGGAGTAAAGTGGCAACGGATAGTGTTTTAAATGTACGAGAAAATTTGTAGTACTAATACAACTGTCATGTCGAAATTTGGAAAAATTCAGGGGTCATTTGACCTTTTAAGACATTTAAGTGATTTTCCAGCCATTTAATGACCGTAATTGAAATTTGAACTACATGTACATGCAACAACTAACCATAACGGTTGGAAAAGTCATATTTTGTGTACTTGTGTGCAATTTAATTCCATGTGCAGTAAATTGGAAGGAATTTTCAAACATATTGGTCTAACAGGTATTGCACAATTAAGCATGGAGTGCCATGGCATTTAAATTCCAAAAATAATACAAAATGATCAGAAACACATGAAACCTTGCTTCATGTAATGTCATGCCACCAAGATGATGTGGTAAAAAATTGGCCTGTTTGACGAAAGTTTGGACACACATCCCTCACAAACCGGAGCAACTCACTAGAAGGCTCGTGGTTCCGAGAGGGAACAATGCATGGTTGATGACGAACGGGAGATAGATTCCTCTTACGGCCTTCAAATTTGTTCTATGTTTAACGTGCACTACTACAACTGTAATGTGAAAATTAGGAAAATTCTAGGGGTCATTTGACCTTTTAAAGACATTTAAGTGATTTTCTAGACATTTAATGACCGTAATTCAAATTCGAACTACATCTACATGCAACGGCTAACCATAACGATTTGAAAAATCATATTTGTGTACTTGTGTGCGAGTTAATTCCATGTGCAGTAAATTAGAAGGAATTTTCAAACATATTAGTCTCACGACATGGACACACATGCATATGTATGCATGGAGTACCATGGCATTTTAATTCCAAAAAATTAAAAAATGATCAGAAAAACATTAAACCTTGCTTGATGTAATGTCATACCACCAAGATGATATGGTAAAAAAATTGGCATGTGTGACAAAAGTATGGACACACACCCGTCACAAACCGGAGCAACTCACTAGAAGGCTCGTGGTTCCGAGAGGGAAAAATGCATGTTTGATGACGAACCTGAGATAGCTTCCTCTTACGGCCTTCAAATTTTTTTCTATGTTTAACGTGCACTACTACAACTATATGGTGAAAATTTGGAAAATTCTAGAGGTTATTTGACCTTTTAAAGACATATAAATGATTCTATAGCCATTTAATGACCGTAATTCAAATTTGAACTCCATCTACATGCAACGGCTAACCATAACGGTTTGAAAAATCATATTTGTGTACTTGTGTGCGAGTTAATTCCATGTGCAGTAAAATAGAAGGAATTTTCAAACATATTGATCTCACGGCATGGGCACATGCATGGAGTGCCATGGCATTTTAATTCCAAAAAAATACAAAATGATCAGAAACACATGAAACCTTGCTTCATGTAATGTCATGCCACCAAGATGATGTGGTAAAAAATTGGCCTGTTTGACGAAAGTTTGGACACACATCCCTCACAAACCGGAGCAACTCACTAGAAGGCTCGTGGTTCCGAGAGGGAACAATGCATGGTTGATGACGAACGGGAGATAGATTCCTCTTACGGCCTTCCAATGTTTTTCTACGTTTAACGTGCACTAATACAACTATCATGTGAAAATTAGAAAAATTTCAGGGGCCATTTGACCTTTTAAAGACATTTAAGTGATTTTCTAGACATTTAATGACCGTAATTCAAATTCGAACTACATCTACATGCAACGGCTAACCATAACGATTTGAAAAATCATATTTGTGTACTTGTGTGCGAGTTAATTCCATGTGCAGTAAATTAGAAGGAATTTTCAAACATATTGGTCTCACGACATGGACACACATGCATATGTATGCATGTAGTGCCATGGAATTTTAATTCAAAAAAATTAAAAAATGATCAGAAAAACATTAAACCTTGCTTGATGTAATGTCATACCACCAAGATGATATGGTAAAAAAATTGGCATGTGTGACAAAAGTATGGACACACACCCCTCACAAACCGGAGAAACTCACTAGAAGGCTCGTGGTTCCGAGAGGGAAAAATGCATGTTTGATGACGAACCTGAGATAGCTTCCTCTTACGGCTTTCAATTTTTTTCTATGTTTAACCTGCACTACTACAACTGTACGGTAAATTTTTTGAAAATTCTAGCGGTCAATTTACCTTTTAAAGACATTTAGGTGATTTTATAGCCATTTAATGACCATAATTCAAATTGGAACTACATCTACATGCAACGGCTAACCATAACGGTTTGAAAAATCATATTTGTGTACTTGTGTGCGAGTTAATTCCATGTGTAGTAAAATAGAAGTAATTTTCAAACATATTGGTCTCACGGCATGGGCACATGCATGGTGTGCCATAGAATTTTAATTCCAAAAAATTAAAAAATGATCAAAAAACATGAAACCTTGCTTGATGTAATGTCATGCCACCAAGATGATGTGGTAAAAAAATTGGCCTATTTGACGAAAGTTTGGACACACACCCCTCACAAACCGGAGCAACTCACTAGAAGGTTCGTGGTTCTGAGAGGGAACAATGCATATTTGATGACGAGCAGGAGATAGCTTCCTCTTACGGCCTTCAAATTTTTTTTCTATGTTTAACATGCACTAATACAGCTGTCATGTGAAAAGTTGGAAAATTTCAGGGGTCATTTGACCTTTTAAAGATATTTAAGTGTTTGTATAGCCATTTAATGATCGTAATTCAAATTTGAACCTCATCTACATGCAACGGCTAACCATAACGATTTGAAAAATCAAATTTTTGTGTACTTGTGTGCGAGTTAAAAAATCATCAGATGATGTAAATATTTGGTGTTCAACAAAGAAAATGTAAAGATCTGGCAAGACAACCGGCCCCCACACAATTGGCACTCTATCTTGCGGCTCGAGGTTTGGTAGGTGAGTGGCCGGGATCATTGATCAGCCATGGTTCTGTATTAGAAACCGTCAGCTATTATGTTCACACATGGATTTCGCTACGGGAACCATGTGTAATTCGAACTACAATACTCGTAAATTCCGGTGACCGGCGTGTGTACTGTTCCCATCGATCTAGATTCTGGACACCAATAAATACTACCTTGCTCATGTCGTCCTGCATGCATTCTCATCTACATCCTCCCCTCGCTCGCCCTCTCCCTCTCTCTCAAATCTCTGCCATGGCGCCGCTGGTCTGTCCACGTGCCGCACCGGTATGAGAAGGCGTTTGAAACAAGGAAAGGATATGATCAACAAAGCTTGAATTGGTTCCACTGGAGAAGAAAGAGAATGAACAATGATGAACTCGAGGTTCCATTAGGATCTTCATGAGAATCACCGGGTAAGAACATTGACGGAAAAGAATGGAGAGACTTCCCATCGATAAGATGGATACTTGATAAAGAAATCTTAGTCCTTGAAGAGAAAGGGTGGGTGGGCGGGAAAAACAAAGGCAACATGGAGACGGATGAAACAAACACCGTTGAGAAGAAACGATACTTGATCTAGCGGATGTTGAAATGATCGAATCCACTTGAAGAGAAACATGCTAATTGAAAAGACATTGAGATGACAAACTCGATGATCAAGAAGGATTTGTGTTCACATAGAAATATGAGAGCACCACTTAGGAAAGGTATGGAATCCACATTTGACATCGAAGCAACTCGAATACCTCAACTGAAAACAAAACAAAGGATTGGCTTGCAAAATAAGCCGGAACAAACATATGATAGAGATTTCGTCTGAATTTTTCATGGTGGGACCTACACGGGCTCGATTGTACAGCACCATCATGTACAAGGCAGTGCACATGACATACGAAGCATCCCCGAGTCAGCATAGCCAAGTACTCTTTAAGACACAAGGAGACCACTGTAAAACCAACCGTGAATAGGCGGACCACTAGACGTCGAACCCCAATTTCATATCATACATCTTAGGAAAGATATCCTAAGATATCCTAAGACCACTTTCCGGTTATACAATCAGGTGTTGGGGATACAGGGGAAGCATAATATCTCACCCAAAACTAACAAATCCTACATCCAGTTGTATCCATCCTTCAACACATAACCAAGAAAACTTCGGAAATCATTTACCACAACCTTCGAAAAGCATCCGTTATACGAGTTATGGCAATACTACCGAACTCCCGCCCCAGTACTGGGTGGCGTCGAGGTTATCTCACCAACAACTGCATAAAAGAGATTTTCGATGTCGGCGAACTCAGGTATTCCAGAACTGCAACGATAAAATTGTGATGACAACACCTCGGAGCTCAACTCCCCGGGACACTGCCCCAACCCCTAAATGTCAGGAGGCACCAAGAACAATGTTCTCGTCACAAAACCATCGGAACAATTCCAAGATACCCGCGTGATCCTAAATTTTTTTCTATGAAATTTGAGGAGAGAAGAGTCAAAACTCTACGTCAGGATGCCTCACCAGAGCGATGAAGGGACCGAGGAGTAAAAAGAATCCTACTCTCCGATATATATATTCCTAAAGAATCAAAACATTTTTCTAGACTCAACAATGCCAGCGATTTGATCAAGCAGGGGGCTCCTAAGTCAGGGAAGGCTCTGATTACCAACTCGTAATGCCCTCGATGCGGCTATATCTCCCACGTGTCGAAGCACGACTTAGAGCCATAACCGCATTGAAAGCAATGTTGCAAGTGAGGTAATCTTCACACAACCCATGTAATACATAAGGAAAAGAGATACATAGTTGGCTTACAATCGCCACTTCACACAATTACATGAATAAAGCATTACATACATCCAGATACACTCAAGGTCCGACTACGGAACCAAAATAAAAGAAGACTACCCCAAATGCTACACAGATCCCCGATCGTCCCAACTGGGCTCCAATACTGATCAACTGGAAACGGAACAACATAATGAACACGGTCTTCATCGAGCTCCTCCTTGAGCTCGGTTGTGTCACCTGCATGGTATCATCGGCACCTACAAACTGGTTTTGGAAGTAATCTATGAATCACGGGGACTCAGCAATCTCACACCCTCGCGATCAAGACTATTTGAGCTTATGGGTAGGAACAAGGTATTTGAGGTGGAGCTGCAGCAAGCACTAGCATATATGGTGGCTAACATATGCAAATGAGAGCGAGAAGAGAAGGCAAAAGCACGGTCAAGAAACTATGATCAAGAAGTGATCCTAGAACAACCTATGTCAAGCATAACTCCAACACCGTGTTCACTTCCCAGACTTTGCCGAGAAGAGACCATCACGGCTACACACTCGGTTGGTGTATTTTAATTAAGATCCACTTCAGCTTTTCTACAACCGGACATTAACAAATTCCCATCTGCCCATAACCGCGGGCACGGCTTTCGAAAGTTCAATCCCTGCAGGGGTGTCCCAACTTAGCCCATCACAAGCTCTCACGGTCAACGAAGGATATTCCTTCTCCCAAGACAATCCGATCAGACTCGGCATCCCGGTTACAAGACATCCTCGACAATGGTAAAACAAGTGCAGCAACACCGCCCGAATGTGCCGACAAATCCCGATAGGAGCTGCACATATCTCGTTCTCAGGGCACACTCAGATGAGACATCCTACGAGTAAAACCAACCCTCAAGTTGCCCCGAGGTGGCCCCACAGTCTACTCGGTCGGACCAACACTCAGAGGAGCACTGGCCCAGGGGGGTTTAAATAAAGATGACCCTTGAGTCTGCAGAACCCAAGGGAAAGAAAAGACTAGGTGGCGAATGGTAAAACCAATGTTGGGCATTGCTGGATGAGTTTTATTCAAGGCGAACTGTCAAGGGGTTCCCGTTATAACCCAACCGTGTAAGGAACGCAAAATCCGGGAACATAACACCAATATGACGGAAACTAGGGCGGCAAGAGTGGAACAAAACACCAGGCATAAGGCCGAGCCTTCCACCCTTTACCAAGTATATAGATGCATTAATTAAAATAAGAGATATTGTGATATCCCAACAAATATCCATGTTCCAACAAGGAAAAAACTCCAATCTTCACCTGCAACTAACAACGCTATAAGAGGGGCTGAGCAAAGCGGTAACATAGCCAAACAACGGTTTACTAGGACAAGGTGGGTTAGAGGCTTGGCTTAGCAATATGGGAGGCATGATATAGCAAGTGGTAGGTATCGTAGCATAGGCATAGCAAAAGAGCGAGCAACTAGCAAGCAAAGATAGAAGTGATTTCAAGGGTATGGTCATCTTGCCTGAAATCCCGCAAGGAAGAAGAACGAGTCCACGAAGAAGACAAACGGACGAAGTCGAATGAATTCCTCACAAACGCAACGTTATCGGAACCAACCCGAAGAAGCAACACCGGAAAGAAGAAAACAACATAGTTAGAAACCACCACATAATAATGGCATGATGCACAACCAAGTATGATGCATGTCCGGTTTAATGAAGCATGGCATGGCAAAGTGCACAAGCAATTCTACAAATTAAGTGGAGATCAATATGCAACTGGTTGCATATTGATGGAACACCACATCAATTATTTAGCTCTCTTTCGATTAGGTACTCAAAAATATCAAATGTTGGTTAACATGGCAAGAGGTGAGGCATAACAAAACTACACCATCTAAACAATTTAAATGGGGCCGGATATAACAAACAACGCACCCGGTAAATCCCCATATGCATTTAGCAATTTAAAGCAAACAACGATTTTAAACATTTTAATTATTTTTATCATGATGTGGATGACATGAACAAGTTTATGCAATGTTTATTAAAAGTTGACAAGAGCATTATGAAGCATTTGTCATCGTGGCGGAAACGAAAGGGGTGCCACGAAAATGACAACGGAAATGGTGCCATGGCAACATTCCGGTTCCGATAGCTCACGGAGATACTGGTGCAAAAGGAAAAGTGACGGGAGCATGCAAAAGAAGGTGGGGTGATCCCGACTACCGGGTTCCCATGGGTTAGTGGCATGGAAAACGAGTGACAATTCGGACACGGTGCAGACAAAGGGTGCACCCCATACGACACAAGCATTCATTTTCAGACGTTCATTCTCGGCGGTTATACCTTCAAAGTGTGTAAACGGGACGGTTCAAGTTCGTCGAGGGAAGTAGAGGAAGTAGTTGTTTCGCGACGGTAGTCGTTCACGTTCATAGTGGAAGTAACAGTTCACGCGATGGTAGTCGAACTTGACGTTCGCGTTACACGGGTCTTCGGCGATGGTCGTCGTACATGGTTCGGAGTGGTACTTGCACCTTCGGACTAGACGAATCCGAGGGCTTCGGGGTTCACTGTTCAACTTGATGAAACCCACAACGACGGAGAGGTACGCGTCGGTGGTAGTCGTTCGGGCGGAGAGCGTCGTTGAACTTGGCATTCTTCAGACTTGCTGGTCTCGTCGAAATGAAGGGGTACTTGGTACAATCCGCGTAGTCATGCACTTGTCGTCGAGGGACTTGATGGTCTTGACAAAACAAAGGGGTACTTGGCAAAACCCTGTTCTTCGGAGGTCGACAGTAGTGGTGAAGCACGAAGCAGCATCTCAAGTCACGGGAGGAGCAACTGTCACAGGCGGAGGTCGGGGCCGGAGCTTCTGGAGGGACCATGGACACAGAGGAGTCTAGGCCATGGCAGCCAAGGAGAAGTAGGGCCAGGGGCGTGTCGGGCCGAGGAGCTCCTGGCCGCAGTGGCGCGGCACCGGAGCAGGGACCAGCAACGAGGCAAGGCAACGAGGAGGAGCCTGCGAGGGACCCTGGCGAGGAGGCAGTGGAGGACGGTGCTGGCGATGCTGGCCTTGGCGAGGAGCTCAGGGGCGGCGCTCGTCCGGGCGGTGGCGGCAGGGCCAACTTCAAGGAGGAGGGAGCGATGCAGAGGGAGAAAGGAGGAGGGACTCGGCACGCCGGCGGGACGGCAGCGGCTGCATGGAGCGGGCGGCGGCCATGGCACTCGGGAAGGCGCGGGGAGGAGAGGGGAGGAGGTTGCTGAGGGTGGCCAGTGCTCGAGGAGCTCCTCTCCTCGGGCGCTCGACGACATGGGGTTCTCGCTCCTCTTTCTCCCTCTCTGGGTGACGGTGCAAGTGAGAGGATGAGAGGAGTGCGCTGGGATTGGAAGAGAGATGGGGATCGGGTGCGGGGCGTGTGTGGCGGCGGAGGGAGGACAAGCGAACGAGGGGAGGTGCGCGTGGGGATCGGGCTAGGTGGCGCTAGGGTTAGAGCTGGGCCTTGGGAGGCCGGCCCAGTAGAGAAGGGGGCTGCGCCTAGGCCTTGGGAGGTGGGGAGAGGAAAAAGGCCAGGAGGCCTGCTGGCTGGATGGCTGCTGGGCCTCTTCTCTCTCTCTCTCATAAAACTAATTTGACAGAAAACAAAAGAGAGAAAGGAAAAAAGGAAGAGGGGTTTAGGGAACGAATTTGAACATGAGGGTAATTTTATTGGACTCACAAAAAGTAAGCTTGGTCCGTGAAAATTAGAAAAGGCCAGATCGAACGATAAGAATTCAAACTCATTTGAATTTAATTCAAATGGGTTTGAACTAGGACGAGGTTTTTCAAAGTGCCCAAAAATGTTGAGAAATTAGGTGGAGCTCTGGAAAATGAAGAAAAGATATATGACAAAGTTAGAGACCAAGAGTTGAGAAGGAAAAAGGCATGGGATATTTGCAAGTGTGTTATGGTTAATATAAATGGAATATTTACTATAGCTCTCTAAATATCGAGAGGATATGTTTTAAAGAGAATCACCATGTGAATTCCCTCGATTTAAATGGATCAAAGATCCATGCCATTTATTTAGTTGAGTTGCAAAAGATTTATGAGATGATGGCATGATGACATGATGCAATGCAAAAATAAAAGGGCATGCACAAATGAAACACACGGCAAAACCCGGAATATATGGAAGTCTTATCGAGCATCGGTCTCGGGGCGTTACGGACGAGGAGTCGCCACCCCCGAGGACGCTCACTCGAATAGCAGCAACGAGGACCCCTACGCGCCGCCGGATGAGGTTGCGCTGGACCCCCCAACTTTGTATTGGTTTTGGGGCCAGTACAATCTTTGTGTGTGGTAGTCGCTGCGGCCAGCTGAGAAAGCCAGGCAAGTGGCATTCAAGAAGGAGATGGCGGAGGAGGAAGCCAGGTACCAGACGGCCTGTGAAGCCCGTGATGCCGCCTGGAAAAAGGAGGCTGCGGAGCTTTGGGGGCGGGCGCGTCATCGTGCGGAGGAGGTGTATGAAGAATGGTACTTCGCGAGGAAGGTCATAGGCGTTGGGCGCCTCGTCGCTGCATGGAGGTGGGCCGATAAGCTCCAGTGTGCCACCGACGAGGAGCTCCGGTGGGTGCCCAATGAAATGGCAAGATCGTTCGCGCGCGTCCGCCAGTAAGAGGCAGATTGGTACATCAAGCACTGCGAGGCGGAGGAGGCAGAGTACTGCCTCCGCACTGGGAAGACGCCGTGCAACAGGGAGTTGCTAGCGAGGGGTTGCCGAAATACTGGCCCCAGAAGGGATTATTAGTTTTAGTATTGTTCGTTTTCTATTTTATGCATTTTACCTAATAGTTATGTATCATCACGTATATGTGATGATGTTATATATATTCTGTGATGAACTAATGAACAATTAATATATATATATATATTATGAATTCCATTTTCTATCTATTTTTGTATACTAATTTGAATCTAGTTGTTATCATCCATATATACAGAATGGAAAGCGTATATACACACATTGAAACAGAACATATAAGAACGGAAAACAGAGTACACACATTGAAACAGAGGAATAAACAGAGCAATACTATGATTGATGTGAATACATAGCTATCCACGTCGAAACGACTCAACAAAATAAAGCGCATCCATGAGACCATGACCAGCAGCCCTTGCCTACAGTAGCTCTTGGCTCTGCCTGAACACCTGAAGGCGTTCGTCCAAGCGGTCGACATGCTGCGGTACATCTGGAGCACGATCTCGAGCTCCAAGTTGGCTATTTCATCGGAGATCACCAGCTCGAGGATGCGACGGCCATGTTCCTCTACTGCGCCCAGGTGCACACCTGGGCCAAGGAGGCGGTCGAGCCTATGGACCAGCGCGTTGGCATCCAGCGGGCCGTGGATAAGGCAAATGGCGCGACCCATGCAAATGGCGTGGCAGGCGTTCGGTACAAGTATGGTGCGGCCGGCCTCTGATGCAAGTACGGTGCTGAGGGACTCTGCCAACTCCTGGCGAGGAATGGGGGTACTGACGAGACATGTACCCAGATACGACACCATATCGACAGCAGGCAAGCGCCGATGGATCCGCTCTTGCTGTGCTGCGCGCCGCGCCTCTCGCTTTGCGGCTCTCCAATGGTCTCGCCGTGCGGCGAGCCGTAGCCTATCAGCGCGGATGCGCCTAGCTTGCTCTGCGGCACGCCATCGATCATGTTGTGCGGCGAGCTGTAGCCTGTCAGCGCTGACATGCCTATCTTGATCCATGGCGCTCAAGCGCCATGCGCCAAAGGTCTGCTCGACCCTAGTGATGACACGCATCATGATGTCGTCCATCACGTTGCCGGGGAGCTCCTCGGCCTTGACGGGCCGTGGCGCCTGCTCATTTTCCTCATTGACGAGGTTGATGGAAGAGGCGGCGCTTTGGTGGGTTGGCATGCTTGGAAAAGGTGGATGTGCTACAGGCTGCGCTTGTCGCCTCTGTGCGTCGCGCACCGCCTAGGTTTATGCGCAATATCGCTGGGTGGCAGGAAACAGGTGAGGAAATGGCCGGAAATGGTGGCGTGTTCATAAAATGCCATCAATTAATGGAAACTTAGCATAGAAGGAACATCGAGCTAGCACAAGAACTAGATGATGATCAGATGAACACGGAGCACACTAGGGAACCCGTCGGTGATGAATTCATCAATCGCAAACGGTTGAATACTAGCAAGCGTTTGGCCACAACACACACGGCTTATTCCATCACAAACTGTCGGATTGATCAACTGTATGCCACGTATCGCACATTGTAAAAAAGTAATGTGGTAGACCTTCTTTAACATGTATTAAAAAGACAAGGACCTCGAGGTTAAATTAACTCATGGGATGGGTCGTATCAGTCATTTAATTTGACAAATACGACCCATCCTATCAGTTAATTTAACATCAACACAACTTTCCATCCAGTCACCCATCTGATGGCTGCTCCAGCCTGAGCACACTTAACTTGAGAGTTCTCTTACATGAGCTACTGGTGGAATAGCTAGTCCTTGCTGATATAGGATGCCTCTTCGCATCCTTATGGCGTATCCAGATGACCGCCTGTCCCCCAATGGCCAATAGATGTTGTGTAGACAGAGCATATTGTTGGGGAACGCAGTAATTTCAAAAAAAATCCTACGCACACGCAAGATCTATCATGGTGATGCATAGCAATGAGAGGGGAGAGTGTGTCTACATACCCTCGTAGACCGAAAGCGGAAGCGTTTTATCAACGTGGTTGATGTAGTCGTACACCTTCACGATCCGTCTCGATCAAGTACCGAACGTACGACACCTCCGCGTTCAGCACACGTTCAGCTCGATGACGTCCTCGCCTTCTTGATCCAGCAAGAGGGGCAAAGTAGTAGATGAGTTCCGACAGCACGGCGGTTGATGACGGTGTTGGTGAAGAGCAATCTCCGCAGGGCTTCGCCTAAGCACTACGAAAAACTATGATGGAGGATAAACTAGAGGGGACGGGGTTGCCGGCACATGGCTTGGTGTTTCTTGATGTTTCTTGGGTGCTAGCCCTACCCCTCTATTTATATGTTGAGCCTTGGGGTCGAAACTTGGAGTAAAAGCCTACACAAAGTCGGTTTCACCCGAAAGGCAAGAGTCCTCAGATTCCAGGACCAGACACCAGGGATCCCGGCGTCTGGACCCAGATGCTAGGGACCCTGGCGTCTGGCCCCTGGACTCCGGAAAACTTCCTTTTGATCTTTCCAAAAACCTTCTAGGCTTTCCCCTATGGCCCAAATAAAGTGTTCTCGTACCCAAACATTTCGGGAAGCATCCGGAACCCCTTCCGGTGAATTACGGATTCCGGAGACCAAACACTATTATCCCATATATCAATCTTTATCTCCGGACCATTCCGGAGTTCCTCGTCATGTCCGTGATCTCATCCGGGACTCCGAACAACATTCGCTCAGCAACATACATAACTCATATAGTACTATATCGCCAACGAACGTTATGCGTGTGGACCCTATGGGTTCGAGAACTATGTAGACATGACCGAGACACCTCTCTGGTCAATAACCAATAGCGCAACCTAGATGCCCTTATTGGCTCCTACATATTCTACGAAGATCTTTATCGGTCGAACCGCATAACAACATACGTTGTTCCCTTTGTCATCGGTATGTTACTTCCCGATATTCGATCGTCGGTATCTCAATACCTAGTTCAATCGCATTACCGGCAAGTCTCTTTACTCGTTCCGTAATGCAACATCCTGTAACTAACTCATTAGTCACATTGCTTTCAAGGCTTATAGTGATGTGCATTACCGAGAGGGCCCAGAGATACCTCTCCGATACACGGAGTGACAAATCCTAATCTCGATCTATGCCAACTCAACAAACACCATCGGAGACACCTGTAGAGCATCTTTATAATCACCCAGTTACATTGTGACGTTTGATAGCACACAAGGTGTTCCTCCGGTATTCGGGAGTTGCATAATCTCATAGTCAGAGGAACATGTATAATTTATGAAGAAAGCAGTAGCAATAAAACTGAACGATCATTATGCTAAGCTAACGGATGGGTCTTGTCCATCACATCATTCTCTAATGATGTGATCCCGTTCATCAAATGACAACACATGTTCATGGCTAGGAAACTTAACCATCTCTGATTAACGAGCTAGTCACACTAGTGCAGAACCAGGATGTATCACCGGATCGTAAGGGCCTTTAGTGTCGGTTCTGCAACCAGCACTAAAGAGTGGGGACTAAAGGTCCCCCCTTTAGTACCGGTTATGCACAAACCGCCGCTAAAGGGCCACCACGTGGCACGAGTCAGCGTCGGGGGCGGGGAGCCCTTTAGTACCGGTTGATAACACCAACCGGTACTAAAATATTTGGGGGGTTTTGGTTTTATTTTTATTTTTCCTTTAATTTTGTGTTTTACATTTAATTCTTTTTTGTTTGCTGGTATTTTACGATACTACATATTGTACACGTTATGCATATATATAAATAGAATTTCTCGTAGAACGGATCATATATATATACATATATATACATATATATATGGTCGCGCTATTCGTCACCCTGGGTGAAAATAGTTATTCTTCACCCCCCCTCTATTTTACCATCAATGCACCATAATTTTATGTTCCGTAACTTTTGTCTTATTTCCGACGCAAAAAGGGACTGTAAGAAAATATATAATCGCCGTAAAAAATATTTTTATGTTATGTAAAATTACAAACGTAAAAACATAGTCTAAAATACACATAAACTACAAATTTTCTTATCTTATGGCCTATATTTTTATTTTCTTATGTCAAATATTACGTAGTGAATCAATAGGAATGTAACTATTTGAATTCGAAATGTAATTTAATTATGAAATGATCGTAAGATTACCTCGGGTGAAGAATAACTTATTTTGTACCCTGGGTGATGAATAGTAACACTATATATATATATCATCGAATGTCTCACAACCACCATTATTCACACATACACATGTATATATACACAATTTCTCCTACATGTTGCCTTGGTGCCTTCGGAGCACGATGACAATTGGGAGTGGTTCATGGGGGCGGTAGCGGGTAATAGTATTCTCCTTTGGGATCTATGACCTGGTCGAGCAAAAATCCCGATATTTCATCTTGAAGTGCTCGTATGCGCTCCATTGCTAGGAGCTGGTCCTTCACCTCTTTGAACTGTTAAGAAGGAGATCAATATGCATGTGTATTAGTTGTGTGACTAGATATCGATAATCATGTAAAAATTGTGAATAGTGTTCTGGCAAACGTACACATTCCTGTCTTTGAGATTTGCTCCTTTCAGACGCCATCATGCGGATGTTCTCGAAAATGTAGTATGCACACACATCAGTCCCCAGCGCCTGCTTCAGGGCCTTTACGAGAATAGAATTTAATCAGATAATAATTAATCAAGCATGATAATTAATTAATGATATTGAAACAAGAATTAAAGAGATGGTAGCTAGTTAGTACTACTTAATTACTTACCCTGGGTCGATACCAAAACAACTTTTTCGCCATTTGCCTGGAGTCACCTTGATGAACTTTGCCCAAGCCCTGCCCGCTGGCAAAGAAAATTAATAAAGGGGTTATTAAATAGTTGATATCAGGAAATGACGAACTAAATAGGCCGAGATATAGTTAATAATGATTGAAATTACCTGTCGAGTATCCCCTTCATGATGGTGAAGTCACTTTCTTTTTAAGTAGTGAGTCCAGTACTTCAACTCTTCCTTCTTCAACTTTAATGTCTAACAAGACCCAGTGGTAACTGCATGCGCACACGTTTGCATGTCTTAATTAAGCGGGCATGCGCATAACACTAATCAACTACCCTAAACCCTATACACTTAATTATTAACATCTAGCTAGCTAGTAAGCAAAAACATAATTTGTAGTACAAGACAGTGTGACTCACCGGAAATCGTAAGGAAGTAGTATATCTTCATTGCTATTGAGGCGCTTCAAGAACTCTAGCATTTTATTCTCTACATCTTGTTTATAATATTCATATGGCCATGTCTTTTCATTAATGGTATTTGGGTCAATGAACCCAATGCCATAGCGTCCAGCTTTTTTCAGTTCATACATCTTCATCCTGCATAATACCACAAAAAAGAATATAGTGAGGATAATTACAGGTAATGATCGATCAATGAGCACTAAATCTAGCTTGAGACTTAAATTACAAAAAGAAATCACTTACAGACAATAGAAACTGACGAGATATCTGTCGAGTGCATCTTGATTGAATAACTGAAATAGTTCTGAATACTCAACGGACAGAGCTAGCTTATGGAAGTAATGCTCTTCCTTGGTGTTCACCATGAGGGACTCTCGATAGGAACTCTTGGTAATTTCCATGTACCAATCATGCAATTCATACATTCTCGTTGGGAGGTTCTTGACCTCCTCGAGCTCGACCAAAGGTTGGCCGCAGACATATTTCCGTTTTATTTCCTCCTCTCTAAGCGGAGACATGGGCTTGATCTCGAGGAGTTGTCCAACAGTGATATTGAGCATTTCAGCCTGCATTATATGCTCCTCGGTTATTACCAGATTGCCCAGGTGGGGAACAGTTTTCCCACATATATATAGGGAGGCGGTACTCTCATGTGTTGTTGGCACAACAAGCGGGGGGATTGACTGCGCCTCCTGTTCTCCTAGCTGGGGAACGGTTTTCCTGCCTTTTTTGCCAATTGCCTAGCTTGAGCTTGAGCTCGACTCCTTATGTAGTCGTGCTCGATGTGCCTTCCTGATTTTGTGCTCATAGTCTGAGTCAACAGGCTTGGGAGCTGGTGGTCTAGCCATATGAATGAAGTGGTCAATCTTTTCCTCAGGCACTTCCTCCCTTAGCGGCAGTGCGGTTTCGGTCCAAAATGGACGTCCACTTGGGCCTACACTATGGCTCTGTTTTGCTCCTCGGTCGTGTCGTAAGGCCTCTGAGGAAGATGAGCGAGGCATGGACCATATTTATATCGCGTGCCTCCGCCTGTACCTCCTGTACTACCTCGACTCGTAGTGCTACGCACCATAGCTGTGGCGGCTTGCTTCTGCGATTGCTGAGGCGGTGGAGACGGCTGACATGGCTGAGTTGGAGCAGGAGGAGTGTCCTGACATTGTGCCAGACTTGGAGGAGGAGGAGTGCCTGACGCGTTGGTGGACTTGGAGGAGCGGGAGTCTGCTGACGCGGTGGCGGACTTCGAGGAGGAGTCTGCTGACGCTGTGCCGGACTTGAAGCAGGAGGAGTGGCCTGACGCTTTACCGGACTTGGAGGAGGAGTAGTGGCCTGACGCTTTGCCGGACTTGGAGGAGGAGGAGTGGCCTGACACAGTGGCGGACTTGGAAGAGCGGGAGTCTGCTGACGCGGTGGTGGACTTTGAGGAGGAGTCGGCTGACGCGGTGTCGGTGGCCTTCGAAAGATGATACAATCCTTTCTCTATAGGATGATACGATGTTTGGCCTCTCCTAGTGTGTGCTCCTCGTCACCTCCAGGAATGTCAAGCTCTAGGCCCGAATATTGGTCCACCACTTCATGAACCTGGACACGAGCATAGCCGGCTGGAATCGGGTTGCAATGGAAGGTTGCATCGGGGGAATTTGTATAAGCAATGGCGTCCGCCACCTTCATGGATATGTTCTTCATTTTGAAGTGTAGCTCACAGTTAGTGATCTCCATTATGTCATCCACAGGGTATCTATCCAGCAGTGCGTCGACCGAGGCGGAACCAACGCTGCTTCTCGGCATGGATGGGACAGTGCTATCCAATGCTGGATCATCCGCTAGCTGCTGCCGCTTCTGAGACCCCCTTTCCTGGCTAAGTGAGTCGATCTGCTGCTGCTGCCGCTGGAATTTTAGTGCCAAGTCCGCGTGCACTGATTCTAGGCCTTGAAGGCGTTCTGCTTCCTGCTTCCTCTACTCCTTCTCCAGCTTCCTCTTCTTCTCCTCCTCCATCTTCCTTCTTGCACATGTTTTGTAGTCGGCGTTCCAGTCCGAAAAGCCCTCCTACCATGGAACGACTCCCTTGCCTCGTGTTCTTCCCGGGTGTTCAGGATTTCCTAGGGTGCACGTAAGCTCGTTATTCTCTCTGTTGGGCGTGAACACCCCCGTTCAAGCATCTTCTATTGCTTGAAGTAACTTATCTTCAGCTCCTTTTAGACTTGCCTTCTTCGAAACCAGGCATGTCTTCGGGTCCAACGCCCCCCATGTGTATAGAGCCAAGTTCTACACCTGGGGGGGCAGCTCCTATTAACTGGATCGACCCCTGCATCTAGCATCTCTTGCTCAGACTTATCCCACTTAGGCATTGCCACCGCGTAGCCACCTGGCCCTAGCCTATGGAACTGCGTCTTTTTTGCGGCATTGGCCTTGTTTTTTCTCGACCGTTCCTTAGATAATTCTGATTCCTTGAATTTCATGAAAGCGGGCCAGTGTTCTCTTTGCTTCTCCAGTGTTCCCTTGAATTCTGGAGTCTTCCTTCCTCCTTCAACGTAGTTGGCCCATATAGTTTTCTTGTGGGTGTTGAATGCAATTGCCATCTTCCTAAGAGCAGCATCCTTGACTTTCTGCACATCTGCATCAGTGAAATGATCTGGTAGGGTGAAATGTTCCATGAGAGATTCCCAAAGCGTTTTTTTGCTCTGTCATCGACCCAAGTAACATCTGGATGTTTATTTTTTGGCTCTTTCCATTCTTGAATGGAGATCGGGAGTTGGTCCTTCACAAGAACTCTGCACTGACGAATGAACTTGTTCGCAATGTTCTTAGGCATGATAGGTTCGCCATTAGGTTTGATGGCATCCATGTTGTACTTTACATCGCCCTTCAACTTTTTGCCCGGGCCTCGCTTTGTCCTGCTGTCTGTAGAAGCGGATTTGCTCGATCCGGAGGGCTGAAAGAAGAAAGATCGATTCGTTAATATATCTTCAAATCAAAAAACATGTGATGATCACCAGATGCATGGTTATATAAATATACCTCGCCGGTCTTTGTTATTTCAAGATCAACATTGTCTGCGTCATCATAATCATAACCATAGTTCATGACTTCATCAATTCGGTCGTCGAGATCGAATATCTTATCATCACCCTCCCCGGTATTGTTCAGATATTCGGAGCCGTCATAATCTTCATTCTGATCATCTGGCCCACGAGGGCTGCGTATGATCTCGAACATGGTCTCTTCTCCCTCTCTGCCGGTAGTGTCCGCCATAGATTTTATTTAACTAATCCAGAAGAACTATAAAACAATTTAGTATTCAAATTACAATGCATGGATGCAATCAATAAGGAAAAACTGAATCATAGTACATAATATGCATCATCTCGAATAATATATAATCTCGAATACATCATCTCGAATAATATATAATATCGAATACATCGTCTCTAATAATATATATAATCTTGAATACATTGTCTCGAATATTATATATCGAATACATCACTAGCTAGCTAACTAATAAAGATCGAATACTACACAAGAATCTAGGCCACTCGCGGTTCCTGAGGGCGGGCGGTGGACACCCAAAGAGAAGGAACCATCACAGGATCATATCTCCGGTCATCTGCCCAAAGAACCACGCCAGGTATTGGAGAACCTGACGTCCATAGCAACCATGTAGCGACGGACGTGCTCGTCCTCCTCCCTAACACGACGACGCACCACCTCCGGCGGGGTCGGCTCCCTCTGCACCGAATGTGGTCCACGCAAACGCCACCAAAGGAGATCAGGGTCAACGACGGGACCCGGGTTCGGGTTCCTCACCAAGCGGCACGCCCCTGAAGGTAGCACCTCCCAGTGCTAGCCCAGCGGAGCCCAGTCCCGGACATGGGTCCTCTAAAGCAGGACGTCGTCGCGAACGGGTTGACGGCGAGGATGCAGGCCGGGCATCGTCGAAAACAAATACTATATGCCCGCAAAAAGTAACATTTTTAAATTATTGGATTGTGATAACTGAAATTCTATATGCAAATTCTAAAAATTTCTATAACTAAAATTACAAGAAACTAAAAAATCATCGATCATCGTCTAACAATTTGACATTAATCTAATTCATCTAGCTAAAACTAACATCTCTAAAATTTCTAACATTTCTATATAACTAACATTTCTAATATTTCTATTACTAAAAAACAGAAAAAATTTCTAACATTTCTATAAATATTTCTATAACTAAAAAACAGAAAAATTTCTAACATTTCTATAAATATTTCTATAACTAAAAATAGAAAAAATTCTAACATTTCTATAAATATTCCTATAACTATAAAACATAAAAAATACTAACAATTTTACAACTAATTAACAATGTGTGTGTCGGTGTTCTGGGAACGGGGGTCCACAGACTTGCCTGCCTGCGGCCTGCGGCGTGGCTCAAGTGGGGGCCCAGCGCGGCCCATCTTCATCAGCTCAAGCTCAAGACCCTTGCGAGGGGCCAAGCCTCGTGGGGCGGACGACAGAAAGCTTCCTCAGAGGCAGCCTCATCAGGCAGGCTCGCGAGGAGGTGGAGAGATCAAGGCAGGGGTACCTCGTGAGGAACCCGTGACGCAAGCCATGACGATCGAGACCAGGCGGGCGCCAGGTGGGCGCCGGCCTGCGCAGTGTCCTTGTTTCCCCTTTGGTGCAAAGGGGGCAAGCGCAGACCAAGGCAGCGGGCAAAGGTTACCATTCCGGTGCAACAAGACCAAGACTAACAGAGCGGCAGGACGGAGATCACCATGGAGCCCAAAACGGCGTCATCACCAGTACTTTTGGCAGCCGAAGACCACCTTTGGTCAGGATAACTTGTACTAGATGTTCCCCTTCAAAATGGCCAATTGTTGGCGCCCTTCCCGCTCATTATTTGGGGAGAGGCCCATGGCCTCTATAAGTAGAACTAGCCACACAGAGTAGAGGGACATCTAGAAATCGGGTAGAGCCCTAGCAGAGAGAGAGAGAGAGAGGCGATTGAACTCACCCAAGCAGTTCATCGCCCCAGCTCAAGAACACCTCTCGCGAGGCTGTTCTTTCCTTGTACTGTTCCTCATCAGCCCCTGAGGCAATCCACCACACCACACACTGGAGTAGGGTATTACACCACAAGGGTGGCCCGAACTAGTATAAACCTTGTGTCCCTTGTGTTGTTCGTTGTTTCCAGCTCAAATCACGCGAGGAGATTGGACGTAGATCGGTAGGGGAGAGATCTCTGCGCGCACCCCAGTGTTTGAACCTCAAGGGTCTGACGGAACCCGAAATCCGACATTTGGTGCGCCAGGTAGAGGTGCGCCAGAGTCCTCCCTCCTAATGACCCGCTCTCCCCCGACATCGCATCACGCCCTCATGGCGGGCAACGCGCCACCTTGTCCAGCAACGGATGCCGACACTGGGCCCTGGGGGCTCCGGGCCTTGGCCCCCGCCTTGCGACAGGTGCAGTGGCCGCGCAAGTTCAGGCCCGAGACGCCGCCGCGCTATGACGGCGCGACGGACCCGATGATTTTCCTGCTGGCGTATGAGGAGGCCATCCTCAGAGCCGGGGGCGACGACCGGGTGATGGCCAACTGGTTACCCATGGCCCTCACCGGCGTCCCGCGCGCATGGATCCTCCACCTGCCAACGGCCTCTGTCACCTCCTGGGAGGAGTTGCGCGACCTCTTCCTCGCCCGTTTGGCCGCACCAACGCCGCCCGTCGTCGCAGCTCTCCTGGGTGGCTCCTAGGCACCACCCTCGAGCCATCACGTCAAGCCATTCACCCGCTGGATCAGCGCCGCCTCCAAGCGCCGAGAAGCCCCCCGGGCTGGGTGGCGCGCGAGGCCGATCTAACCTTCGACTCAGAGGACCACCCCTTCAACCCCATTGGTTCGGGCGCGCTCCCGATGCTGTGCACTCCCACCATCTGCCAAGTGGCCGTCACCAGGACCCTCATCGACGGTGGTGCCGGCCTCAACGTGCTCTCGGTGGAGGCCTTCAGCCTCCTCCATGTGCCGCTGGAGCGTCTCCAACCCAGCAGGCCTTTCTCGGGCGTCGGAGCCGGTTCCACCGCCTCCTTAGGACAGATCCGCCTCCCAATGACCTTCGGCACCTGTGACAACTTCCGTACGGAGCTGATCGACATAGACATCGCCCCCATTGGCCTCCCCTACAACGCCATCCTCAGCTATCCGGCCTTGGCTCGGTTCATGGCAGCAACTCACCCGGCGTACAACCTCATGAGGATGCCTGGGAGCAGCGGCGTCCTCACTATGTCAGGAGACACAAATGATGCGCTGCAGGTGCTCCAGCTTGTTTTCAGGACGGCCGCGGTGGCGTAGCCCACTAGCACTGACACCCTTGAGCCCAAGGGGGTTGCGCCGGCTAAAAAGAAGCAGCTGTTCACCCAAGACAAGGAGGAAACCAAGCAAGTACCAGTCGACGAGGACGGGTCCACTAGCACCACCTTCACCATAGGGGCCAACCTCGAGCCCGAGCAGGAGAAGGCCCTGATCAGGTTCCTGCGTGCGAACAAGAAGGTGTTCGCATGGGAACCTGATCAGTTAGCAGGGGTCCCAAGGAAAGTGATTGAGCATCACCTCAACGTGTGCCCCAATGTGTGCCCCATGAACCAGAAGGCAAAGCGGCAGTCTACTGAGAAGCAGGAATTCATCGTTCAAGAGACCCGGAAGCTAGAGGCGGCAGGAGTTATCCGCAAGGTCCGCTACCCTGATTGGCTGGCTAATCCGGTCGTTGTGCCAAAAAAGGGAGGAAAGGAGCGTATGTGCATCGACTTCACCAACCTTAACAAGGCCTGCCCTCAGGATCCAGTTCCGCTCCCCCGCATTGACCAGATAGTCGACTCCACCACGGAGTGTGACCTATTGTGCTTCCTGGATGCCTTCTCGGGCTATCACCAGATCAAGATGGCGGTAGAGGACGTGGAGAAGACGGCTTTCCTGACCCCGTGTGGAGTGTACTGCTATACGTGCGTGCCGTTTGGGTTGCGCAACGCAGGCGCGACCTTTCATAGGCTGATGCACATCGCCTTAGGCCAGCAGCTCGGGAGGAACGCTGAAGCTTACGTCGATGACATTGTGGTGAAGTCTCGTGAGGCAAGAACCCTGATACAGGACCTGGAAGAAACCTTTGCAAGCCTCAATGAAGTGGACCTACGGCTCAACCCGGAGATGTGCGTGTTTGGAGTCCCCTCGAGCAAGCTCCTGGGTTTCCTCGTATCCCACTGGGGTATCGAGGCCAACCAAGAGAAGGTCAAGGCAGTCGAAGACATGAGCCCACCGAGGACCCTCAGAGAAATGCAGAAGCTCACCGGGCGTGTGACTGTGCTGGGGCACTTCATCTCCAAGCTGGGGGAGCGAGCGCTGCCCTTCTTCAAGCTGATGAAGAAAAAGGGCCCCCTTCGAATGGACTGAAGAGGCCGACAAGGCATTCGAAGACCTCAAGAGGTACCTTACCAGTCCACCAGTGATGGTAGCTCCGCGTCCTCGGGAGCCCCTGGTGCTCTACCTTGCGGCCAGCCCCCTACTCCGCTAGCGCAGCCCTGGTGGCGGTCAGGAAGGAGCGCTGTGCCAAGGCCGTGTCGACCGTCCAAACTGAAGCAAAGCAGAGCCAGGAGGGCCTCGCGAAGGCTGCAACCGCAGCCGGAAAGGAACAGCCGCAGCAGGAGGACGCACCCAAAGCAGGACAAGCCTCTTCAGGCGACCAAGCACTGGGAGCTCCGTCGTCTCAAGAGACGCCTCGACATATGGAGGACGCAAGCTGCGCCAGCACCCTCAACCTCGTCGAGCATCCCGTGTACTTCGTCAGCACGGTGCTATGAGACGCAAGGGCACGGTATCTTATGCCTCAAAAACTCCTCCTCGCGCTACTAGTGGCCTCACGCAAGCTGCGCCACTACTTCCAAGGACATCCCGTCAAAGACGTCTCAGCATACCCCTTGGAAAGAGTGCTCAGGAGCCCCAACTCAGCTAGAAGGGTGGCTGAATGGAACATCGAGCTACAGCCATTTCAGCTAGAATTCAGTACGACTAGAGTCATCAAGGGAGCCGCACTTGCGGATTTCGTGGCAGAATGGGCAGAAGCGCCGGGTCTCGAGGCAGGCGAAGACCGATCACTTTCCCCGGGAAGTGAAGCACCAGATGGCTGGGTCATGTACTTTGATGGGGCGTTCTCCCGACATGGTGCGGGAGCTGGCGCAGTGCTCGTATCCCCTACCCAGGACAAACTCTACTACGCCGTACAACTTTGCTTCCAGCATGGAGAAAATGTCTCCAACAACATAGCAGAGTACGAAGGCCTAATAGCAGGCTTGAAGGCCGCAATTGCCTTAGGGGTGAAGCGCCTCATCATCAAGGGCGATTCGCAGCTCCTCGTCAACTTCTCCAACAAGATATACGAGCCAAAGGACGAACATATGGAAGCCTACCTCGCTGAGGTTCGCAAGATGGAGAAACAGTTCTGGGGGCTGGAGTTGCAGCATGTGCCTCGCGGCACCAATCAGGAGGCCGATGACATTGCCAAGAGGGCATCTAGGCGGCTGCCTCAGGAGCCTGGCATCTTCGAGGAGCGGCTCTTCAAACCCTCGGCGGTGCTGTCTCCGTCGAGCACAGCGCAACCAAGGGAGGAGCTCCCTCAGCTGCCTGCCTCATGTGCCCCGGTCTGCGGCCCAGCCTCAGGGGCACGCCTGCTCCTGGTGTTAGAGCCTCAGGAAGGGTGTTGGATCCCGGAGCTCAAGAACTACCTGATGCAAGGGACTCTGCCGGAGAATGAGGAGGAAGCGGAGGGTGTGGCGCGGCAGGCCACAGCTTATTGCATCAGGGATGGAGAGCTCTACAGGAAGCGACCAAATGACATGTCCCTACGTTGCATCTCCCGAGAGCAAGGGAAGGAGCTACTGGCGGACATACACGGCGGAGATTGCGGGAACCACTCGTCGTCACAGACCCTCGTCGGCAAAGTGTTACGTAGTGTATTCTATTGGCCCACAACGCTCAACGACGCCGTTGAGCTTGTGAAGGCTTGCGAGGCCTGCCAGTTTCACGCTAAGCAGATCCATCAGCCTGCGGGGGGTCTACAGACTATACCCCTCTCATGGCCGTTTGCAGTTTGGGGGCTGGACATTCTGGGCCCGTTTCCTCGGGCGCCAGGGGGCTAGCGCTACCTCTACGTCGCCGTGGACAAATTCACCAAGTGGGCTGAAGTGGAAGCCATCCGCACAATCCCAGCAGACTCAGCGGTCAAATTCATCAAGGGCCTCGTGAGCTGATTTGGGGTGCCCAACCGCATCATCACCGACAATGGTTCGCAATTCACCAGTATTCTCTTCAAAACGTACTGTGCTAACCTTGGAATGCAGATCTGTTACGCTTCAGTAGCACACCCCCGGAGCAACGGCCAGGCCGAGCGGGCCAACGCGGAGGTCCTGAGGGGCCTCAAAGCCAGGACCGTCAAGAAGAAGCTGGAAGCCTGCGGCAGGGGCTGGTACGACGAGCTCCACTCCGTGATGTGGTCAATCCGCACAACTGCGACCAAGCCGACTTGCGAGACCCCGTTCTTCCTCGTCTATGGAGCATAGGCTGTTCTCCCTCACGAGGTCAGACGTCGCTCCACATGAGTCCTGGCGTTCGACAAGACGCAGCAGGACGCCATGCGGGGGACGGATCTCGTGCTGGGGGAGGAACGCCGTCGAGAAGCCGCGCTGCGAGCGGCAAGGGATCGACAGGCGCTACGACGATACCACTGCCGCAACATCCGCCCCAGAACTCTTGAGGTAGGGGATCTCATGCACAGACGGGTTCTCTCCAGGGAGGGGCTGCACAAGCTCTCTCCCATGTGGGAGGGCCCATTCAAGGTTGTTCATGTTTCCAGGCCTGGCTCCGCGTGCTTGGAGACCCCGGAGGGGGTACCCGTCCAGAACGCGTGGAACATTCAACATCTCCGGAGGTTCTATCCCTGAGCAAGGCCTAGCGCCTAGGAAAGGCCCGGTGCCTGTGAAGAAGGCGAATGCCTGTGAAGCTGCTGCGTTTTGGGAAAGGCCCGGTGCGTGCGAAGAAGGCGAATGCCTGTGAAGCTGCTGTGTTTTGGGAAAGGCCCGGTGCGTGCGAAGAAGGCGAATGCCTATGAAGCTGCTGCATTTTGGGAAAGGCCCAGTGCCTGTGAAGAAGGCGAATGCCTGTGAAGCTGCTGTGTTTTGGGAAAGGCCCGATGCCTATGAAGAAGGCGAATGCCTGTGAAGCTGCTGTGTTTTGGGAAAGGCCCGGTGCCTGTGAAGAAGGCGAATGCCTGTGAAGCTGATGCGTTTTGGAAAAGGCCCGGTGCCTGTGAAGAAGGCGAATGCCTATGAAGCTGTTGTGTTTTGGGAAAGGCCCGGTGCCTGTGAAGGAAGCGAATGCCTGTGAAGCTGTTGCATTTTGGGAAAGGCCTGGTGCCTATGAAGAAGGCAAATGCCTGTGAAGCTCGCCGCCCATGACACTCTCACGTAATAATGAGTGGGGCTGTACACGCCCCGGAGTCTCTGGAGTGCCACCCTCGGGCCTCGGGGGCTCCCGCCCACGCCCAGTGGCAGCACATAGCTCCACGGTGGTGAGAAGACGTCGAAGACTAGAGTAGGTGCCGGACGCGGCTTTCCCATTTGCTTTCTATAGTTGGCTTGTCTATTCCCGTTTGATGTTTTATTGGAGTTGCTGACGTTCCTGGCTTGTGACTCTTTGTATTTCTCGCTTGCTTGCCTCGTTTTCTCTCGCACAAGTCTTGCGAGGGAGGTTCACGGGCGCCCTCGCGAGTGTTTTCTGCCCCGATCATTTGGAGCTTCCCTACCCGAGTCCTCTACAGGAGCACCCCTCCTAGCCTGTGCCCCATGGGCATCACGACACGAGCGCAGAACCTGGGCTGATCGCCCCCACAACCAAGACCGTAAGTTACCCCTCCTACTGATCCTTGCAGGGCACGAAGCGCATGACGAGGCCACGGCCTCGGGAGGCGAGGACCGCGCCAAGCCCCACCGAGCTAAAATAGTTCCCGCACATGGGTTCGCGGCGCAGAAACACAGTGCAGACATAGCGAAAACAGCGCGATGGTTAAACTGCAGCAGTTCTAATACGCCCCGCGGGGCCCTACATTACTTTCTATTTCTGCGCAGGATAAGAAAGAAAACAAAACGGGCGCGATTCGTCCTGCGCCAACCCACAGCGAAGGCTCAAGCTGCTCCTGGGTCTCAGGCGGATCCCTCCTCTCACTTCACCAGGGCGCGACGGCGGGCTGACCCGCTACCTTCACCCAGGCGGGCGCGACGGCACGGGGGCTGGTCGCGGCTACCGCTGGAGGAGCTGCTTCTTGAGAGGGGGTTGCCGAAGCTCAGCGAACCCCGAGCACCGCCGCCTGTACGCCAGCCGCCATCTTCATCCTGGTCAGTGTCAAGGCTGGGCAGGCGGCCGCGGTCGTCGTCTTCAGGGCAGCACCCGACAGGGCGACCATCTTCCCCGAACACCCTCACATAGAGGGTGGTGTCGCCATCAAACTTGAAGTACAGGGTGCACCACCGGCCCAGGCCACGCGCGTGGGCAAACATTTGCCAGCCGCGTGTCAGAGCCCCATTCCCAAAAACGGAGACCTCCAGCGAAGCCCAGGAGGCCCTGCTGCAGCAGCCGTCTGCCTGGAGCCAGAAGCCGCACCGAGCGCTGGCCGGCAGTTCATCTACGAAGAAATGGGGGAGCTGGAGCCTGGTGTTGGATGGGTCCGCCGACCACACAACGAACTCCGGCAGCACCTCCGCAGAGCGAAAGCGTGGCCTAGCGGGGCGCACACCCACGGCGTACCCCCCGTCGGCAACCGGGCGCTCACCACCGCGCAGGGAACCGCCTCCATGGCCGCAGGAGGCCACCACGGGGACCGTGGTATACTTGCGAGGGCGGCCTCGGCCGCGCTTGGTCGGGGGGAGTCAGGCCCTGCCTGGGTGGCCTTTCCTTTCTCCGTGACCGAGAACCTCTTTGGGGCCATGGGGACGGCGAGTAGCCAAGAGGAAGAAAAGGAGCAGCAAGAGGGGACGGGCTGAAGGGGCTCGCGCGGCCCTGTACTTATAGCCAGAGGAGCCCAACTGCCGAGCACCACGATCGCAGGTAATCATGATCGGTTTCTCTGCATGCAGGGACTTATCAAGTCATGCGGTCGCCGAGGCATCGTAGGGAAGCGCAGTCGCCCATGTCCAATCAATCGCCACGCGGCGCCCAAGGCTGCAGGCTGTTAGGGCCCGCGGCGCTTCGCGCTTGCCCCTTCGTTTTCCTGCTAGGCCAAGCCCGAGCGCGCCTTGGGCCCAGGGGCTACTGTCGGCGTTCTGGGAACGGGGGTCCCCAGACTTGCCTACCTGCGGCCTGAAGCGTGGCTGAAGTGGGGGCCCAGCGCGGCCCATCTTCATCAGCTCAAGCTCAAGACCCTCGCGAGGGGCCAAGCCTCGCGGGGCGGACGACAGAAAGCTTCCTCAGAGGCAGCCTCATCAGGCAGGCTAGCGAGGAGGCAGAGAGATCAAGGCAGGGGTACCTCGCGAGGAACCTGTGACGCAAGCCATGACGATCGAGACCAGGCGGGCGCCGGCCTACGCAGTGTCCTTGTCTCCCCTTTGGTGCAAAGGTGGCAAGCGCAGGCCAAGGCATCGGGCAAAGGTTACCACTACGGTGCAACAAGACCAAGACCAACAGAGCGGTAGGACGGAGGTCACCGTAGAGCCCAAGACGGCATCATCACAAGTACTTTTGGCAACCGAAGACCACCTTTGGTCAGGACAACTTGTACTAGATGTTCCCCTTCAAATTGGCCAATTGTTGGCGCCCTTCCCGCTCATTATTTGGGGAGAGGCCCAGGGCCTCTATAAGTAGAACTAGCCACACAGAGTAGAGGGACATATAGAAATCGGGTAGAGACCTAGCAGAGAGAGAGAGAGGCGATTGAACTCATCCAAGCAGTTCATCGCACCAGCTCAAGAACACCTCTCGCGAGGCTGTTCTTTCCTTGTACTGTTCCTCACCAGCCCCTGAGGCAATCCACCACACCACACACTGGAGTAGGGTATTACACCACAACGGTGGCCCGAACCAGTATAAACCTTCTGTCCCTTGTGTTGTTCATTGTTTCCAGCTCAAATCACACGAGGAGATTGGACGTAGATCAGTAGGGGAGAGATCTCCGCGCGCACCCCAGTGTTCGAACCTCAAGGGTCTGCCGGAACCCGAAATCCGACAGTGTGTGTGTGTGTGTGTGGACATGGCAGCCGGGGCAGGAGCTCACCAGCGAGGCGAGGCAACAGGGGGGCGGCGACGGGGACGGTGACAGGCGGCAATGACGCATGGTGACGACGGGGACGGGGATGGGGCGGCGACGACGGGGACGGGGACGGCCGGGGCGGCGATGACAGGGACGGGGATGTCCGGGGCGGCGATGACGGGGACGAGGCGGCGACGGGGGCGTTGGCGAGGGGTGGCGACGGGGGCGTCGGCGGGGGCAGCGATGGGGGCGGTGACGGGGGGCGGCGGGCGATGGGGCAGAGGAGAAGAAGCAGATGAAAACTGACGAAATTTGTAAGTGCTGCTTATATAGGATGGGCCTTTAGTACCGGTTGGTGCCACCAACCGGTACTAAAGGTCAAATTTGGCCAGGCCAAGCGGCGGGAAGCGACCCCCTTTAGTACCGGGTGGTGGCTCCAACCGGTACTAAAGACCCCCCCCCCCTTAGTACCGGTTCGAGTCACCAGCCGGTACTAAATGGTCTGCGCTACCAGGCGAGGGGCGCAAAGTTTAGTCCCACCTCGCCTAGCGAAGGGCAGCCGCACTGGTTTATAAACCCAGTCGCGGCTGCTCTTTCGAGCTCCTCTCCAAAGCAGGTCTTCTAGGCCTACCTGTTCTGTGCTGCCCTGTGGGCCAACTGGGCCTTGTGGGCTTGTATCCTGTCCCAACAACAGGTTGGGTTTCTAGTCGTATGCAGGCCGCTGTGGCCCAGTAGGCGGGCTTTTATTATTTTTTTCTTGTTTTTGCTTTATTTATTTCTGAGTTGTTTTTTTGCTGTATTTAGAGTTTCTTTGTGAATATTTTTTCTTTATGTACAAAAAATTACAAACTTTCTGTTAGTGTCGGTAGTTTTCAAATTTGAATAGTTTAAATTTTGAATTATTTGAAATTTGTGTGAATCACTAGTTAGTGAATAACTTAACTTTAAAAATGCATTTTTCAGTGATTCTTTTTTCTTCTGTTTAATATTAGTGTGTTTTATCATTATATTCAATTTGGTAATGCTTAGGTTATTTAAAAAGTGAAATTCCTTTGTAACAGATGAGTTTTCGTCCGAAACCCTGATACTTCGAAAGAGATTGTCCATTTTGTACACGAAGTGCATCCAGTTTTTGTCGTAACCCTCTCTACTTTTTTGCACATGCTATGTGGATGAAATTATGATACCATGCCAACTTTCAAACTTTTCGGAGTTCATTTGAAGTGTTTTTCAATTTTAGGGTCATTTAGCTAAAAAAATCAGTAAATGCATGAAAGAATTTGTTTGCAAATAAAATTTCTTCGCGTTTCAAATGCCAAAACACATAACTACCCTAACTATTACAGATATTCCCTCATGGGTGTGAAACACAGAAGAAAGTGATGATAGTGAAGCCAATCACATCCCAGATCTTTGGGTGTGAAGCTTTTTCTTCGCGTGTGTCCCTTTGCGCCGTAACCATGGAAAATCATCATCATTTAACTAGATGCTCGGGTCAATATTCACTATGAATGGAGCAATTTCATCAAACTTTTCATAATCTTCTGATATATCTGTCTTGTCATCCACTCCCATGATGTTTCTCTTCCCAAAAAGAACTATGTGGCGCTTTGGCTCATCGTATGATGCATTCGCTTCCTTATCTTTTCTTTTTCTCGGCTTGGTAGACATGTCCTTCACATAGAAAACATGTGCCACATCATTCGCTAGGACGAATGGTTCGTCTGCATACGCAAGATTGTTGAGATCCACTATTGTCATTCCGTACTGCGAGTCTTCCGTTACCCCACCTCGTGTCATATTGACCCATTTGCACCGAAACAAAGGGACCTTCAAACCACCATTATAGTCAAGTTCCCATATGTCCTCTATGTAACCATAATATGTTTCTTTTACCGTCTTGGTTGCTGCATCAAAGCGGACACCACTGTTTTGGTCGGTGCTCTTCTTATCTTGGGCGATCGTGTAAAATGTATTCCCATTTATCTCATACCTTGTGAAAGTCATTATATTCGAAGATGGTAACTGGGACAGCAAGTACAGGTCATCTTCAATAGAGGCGTCATGCATGGCACGTGTCTGCAACCAGCCAACGAAAGTACCCATTTGTTCAAGTGTAATCCAGTTATTAGACCACTCCGGGTGTTTGGAGAGTAGAAAATTCTTGTGTTCGTCCATATACGGAGCCACCAAGGTGGAATTCTATAGAACTCTGTAGTGTGCTTCAGTGAGAAAATGTCCGTCCATACATATTATTTGATTCCCTCCTAGCGAGCATTTTCCATCCAGTCTGCCCTTATGCCGCGATTCAGGAACACCAATCGGCTTAAGGTCAGGAATAAAGTCAATACAAAACTTAATGACCTCCTCATTTTCATGGCCCTTGGAGATGCTTCCTTCTGTCCTAGCACGGTTATGAACATATTTCTTTAAGACTCACATGAACCTCTCAAAGGGGAACATATTGTGTAGAAATACAGGACCCAAAATGTTAATCTCTTCGCATAGGTGAACTAGGATGTGCATCATGATGTTGAAGAAGGATGGTGGGAACACCAACTCGAAACTGACAAGACATTGCACCAAATCATTTTGTAACCTTGATATGATTTCTGGATCGATTACCTTCTGAGAGATTGCATTGAGGAATGCACATAGCTTCACAATGGCTAATCGGATGCTTTTCGGTAGAAGCGCCCTCAATGCAACCGGAAGCAGTTGCGTCATAATCACGTGGCAGTCATGAGACTTTAGGTTCTAGAACTTTTTCTCCGCCATATTTATTATTCCCTTTATATTCGACAAGAAGCCAGACAGTACCTTAATACTGAGCAGGCATTCAAAGAAGATTCCCTTCTCTTCTTTGGTAAGAGCGTAGCTGGCATGACCCTGATGTATGTCGTCTTTTCCATGCATATGTTGCGGGTCCTCCCTTGCCTCAGGTGTATCTTTTGTCTTCCCATACACGCCCAAGAAGCCAAGCAGGGTCACGCAAAGATTTTTCGTCACATGCATCACGTCGATTGCGGAGCGGACCTCTAGGTCTTTCCAATAGGGCAGGTCCCAAAATATAGATTTCTTCTTCACATGGGTGCGCGTCCGTCAGCATCATTTGGAAGAGGTTGTTCGCCAGGACCCTTTCCAAAGACTACCTTCAAATCCTTGACCATATCATGTACATCAGCACCAGTACGGTGGCGAGGCTTCGTCCGATGATCCGCCTCACCTTTGAAATGCTTGCCTTTCTTTCTTACGGGATGCCTGCTCGGAAGAAATCGATGATGTCCCAGGTACACATTCTTCCTACAATTATCCAAATATATAATGTCGGTATCATCCAAACAGTGCGTGCATGCGCAGTATCCCTTGTTTGTCTGTCCTGAAAGGTTACTGAGAGCAGGCCAATCATTGATGGTCATGAACAGCAACGCCTTTAGGTCAAATTCTTCCCCCATGTGCTCATCCCACGCACGTACACCTGTTCCATTCCACAGCTCTAAGAGTTCTTCAACTAATGGCCTTAGGTACACATCAATGTCGTTGCTGGGTTGCTTGGGGCCTTGGATGAGCACTGGCATCATAATGAACTTCTACTTCATGCACAACCAAGGAGGAAGGTTATACAAACATAGAGTCACATGCCAGGTGCTATGGTTGCTGCTCTGCTCCCCAAAAGGATTAATGCCATTTGCGCTTAGACCAAACCATACGTTCCTTGCGTCACCTACAAACTCCTTCATATACTTTCTCTCGATTTTTCTCCACTGCGACTCGTCAGCGGGTACTCTCAACTTTCCGTCTTTCTTACGGTCTTCTCTATGCCATCGCATCACCTTGGCATGCTCTTTGTTTTGAAACAAACATTTCAACTGTGGTATTATAGGAGCATACCGCATCACCTTGGCAGGAATCTTCTTCCTGGGGCGCTCGCCCTCGACATCACCAGGGTCATCGCGGCTGATCTTATAGCACAATGCACTGCATACCGGGCAAGCGTTCAAATCCTCGTACTCACCGCGGTAGAGGATGTAGTCATTAGGGCATGCATGTATCTTCTGCACCTCTAACCCTAGAGGGCAGACAGCCTTCTTTGCTTCGTACGTACTCTCGGGCAATTCATTGTCCTTTGGAAGCATATTCTTTATCATTACCAGCAACTTTCCAAATCCCTAGTCAGATACACCATTCTTTGCCTTCCATTGCAGCAATTCCAGTGTGGTGCCCAGCTTTTTCTTGTCAGCTTCGCAATTCGGGTACAACAATTTCTTGTGATCCTCTAACATGTGCTGCATCTTCTTCTCCAAATCACTTGCGCAGTTTCTCTTTGCATCGGCAATTCACCCACAATGCGGCTATATCTCCCATGTGTCAGGGCTCGACTTAGAGGCATAGCCGCATGGTAGGTTTGTCGCAAGAGGGGTAATCTTCACACAATCCCATGTACTGAATAAGAAAGGGATAAAGAGTCGGCTTACAATCGCCACTTCACACAATACATAAATATATCATACATCATCCAGAATACAATCAAGGTCCGACTACGAAACCAAAATAAAGAAAGACAACCCCAAATGCTAGACCCCCGATCGTCCCAACTGGGCTCCACTACTGATCAACAGGAGAACGAAACAACACAACGGACAAGATCTTCATCGAGCTCCCACTTGAGCTCGGTTGCGTCCCCTGCACTGGCATCATCGGCACCTGCATCTGTTTGGAAGTATCTGTGAGTCACGAGGACTCAGCAATCTCACACCCTGGCGATCAAGACTATTTAAGTTTAAAGGTAGGAAAAGGGGTAGTGAGGTGGAGCTGCAGCAAGCACTAGCATATATGGTGGCTAACTTATGCAAAAGAGAGCAAGAAGAGAAGCAAAGCACGGTCGAGAAGCTAAAAGTGATCAAGAAGTGATCCTGAAGCTACTTACGTTCAAACATAACACGAGACCGTGTTCTCTTCCCGGACTCCGCCGAAAAGAGACCATCATGGTTACACACGCGGTTGATTCATTTTAACTAAGTTAAGTGTCAAGTTCTCTACAACCGGACATTAACAAATTCCCATCTGCCCATAACCGCGGGCACGACATTCAAAAGTTCAAAACCCCTGTGTCCCAACTTAGCCCATCACAAGCTCTCATAGTCAACGAAGGATATTCCTTCTCCCAGGAAGACCCGATCAGACTCGGAATCCCGGTTACAAGACATTTTGACAATGGTAAAACAAGACCAGCAAAGCCGCCTGATGTGCCGACATCCTGATAGGAGCTGCACATATCTTGTTCTCAGGGCAACACCAGATTGTCCAAACTTCCGGTAGGCCAGCTCAGAGTTGCCCCTTGAGTCTGCAGAACCCAAGGGAAGGTGATAGGTTATTAGGCAAATGTAAAACCAAGGTTGGGCCTTGCTAGAGGAGTTTTATTCAAGGCGAACTGTCAAGGGGTTCCCATAACACCCAACCGCGTAAGGAATGCAAAATCAAGGAACATAACACCGGTATGACGGAAACTAGGGCGGCAAGAGTGGAAAAAAACACCAGGCATAAGGCTGAGCCTTCCACCCTTTACCAAGTATATAGATGCATTAAAGTAAATACGATATAATAATGATATCCCAACAATATCCATGTTCCAACATAGAACAAACTTCATCTTCACCTACAACTAGCAATGCTATAAGAGGGGCTGAGCAAAGCGGCAACATAGCCAAACAACGGTTTGCTGGGAAAGGTGGGTTAGAGGCTTGACATGGCCACATGGGAGGCATGATATAGCAAGTGGTAGGTATCGCGGTATAGCAATAGAGCGAGCAACTAGCAAGCAAAGATAGAAGTGATTTCGAGGGTATGGTCATCTTGCCTGCAAAGTTCTCCGAGTTAACGAAAGCTTGATCCTCGTAAGCGTACTCAACGGGTTCCTCGATCACGAACTCGTCTCCCGGCTCTACCCAAGGCAGGAACACAAGCAAAGGAAGCTACAATCAACCACGGTGCAATGCACAAACGACATGATGCAAAACATGGCATGACATGCGAGATGTGATATGCAATGCATATGCGTGCTCAGGAAGGAAAAGATTTATCAAGGCATCAACTTGGCAATCCAAGAGTTCTGCTGGAAAGATGAGATGATTTCGGTCGAAATCGATATAAAGATCACCAGAATCAGATGCACGGTTTGCAAATGGCGAGCAAAACAAGAATGGCACAATTATGCGATTAACTGCACGATGCCATCTAGAATGCACCAAGAAACTAAGCTACTGCACTCCAACATATCAACAAAGCATATGGCAGTGATCTACTCAAGATGGTTGACAAAAGATGAACACTGAGCTATGGCTAAATCACATAAGAGCAGGTTCAAACAAGCATGGCAAAAGTGCACAAAATATCAGCATCACAGACTTAGTGAAAATAACAACATGCCAGGAATTAACATCAGGAAGACATGTTTAGAGCAAGCTAACAACATGCTATAGGTACAGATCATGGAAAACAAAGACATGGCATGAATCTACTCAAAGCATAGAACAAAAGTTCCTTACTAACCATGAGACAAAAAGGCACAGAAGATATGATGGCACCCATGTAAACATAGCAAGTTTTATTAACAGTTTCAGACTTAGCAGAAAGCTGAGCATGTCATAAACAGAAATATGAAGGCATATTTGCAAGCTCGAATCACTCAACACAAGTAATTGCATGACAAGATAAACATAGCATCAGCAAGATGGCATGTTCAAGAAGCTAACCAAGGCAAGATCAAGTTCATAGCATGCATGGATCAACTACAACAACCATGGCAAAATTGATTAACATGTAAACAATCTGCCAGGAACATTTTATAGCAAAAGTAGAGCAAGATTGAGACATGCTAGGGCACTCCATAATTGCAAATAGTGGCATGAATGGATAGAGCATAACCATATGTCCAAATCATCCTTACTGAAGAAACTCAAATAAAGCATGTATCTCACTGTAGCATCATGGACTTAGCAGAGCAAGGACTTAGCAAAATCCTAAGTCCCTGAAATCAGCAATATAACGAAGGCTACTTTGCATGCTTGTTCTAGTCACCACAAAGATCAAAAAAATACATGGCAAGCACCCCTGTAAAGATGGCATGGCATAGATCAAAACACATGTAGAGCTCATGCCCATATGATGCACACAACAAATGTGACAAAAATGACAAATCCTCATAATCTGCTAAGTAACAGGAGCAAACATTTTATAGCACTCTTGCATCAGTTATTTGGGCATCAAGATGGACTCAAGCAAGCATGCCACAATGGAATGAAATGAAGAGTATCTCACAATGAACATTTTGATATATCATGCATGCAAAATGGAGCAACGAGCACAAAGTTATGGCAATATGAACAGGTGCATAAAAAGTTACAGAACTGGAACTTGGAGAAAAAATAGGCAAGTTGAAAACGAGCGCTCGATAACTAAACGGCGCGCGGGCGATGCTCACCTAGGGCCCATTGGGCCGGTTCGGTGACGAGGTGGGAAAACCGGGGCGGCTCGGTTGGGCTGGTCCGGTTTGGTTGAACCGGCTGGTCCGGGCGGTTCAGCGGGCGAGGGGGAAAAACCGAT
Organism: Triticum urartu; assembly: GCF_003073215.2. Taxonomy (NCBI): domain Eukaryota; kingdom Viridiplantae; phylum Streptophyta; class Magnoliopsida; order Poales; family Poaceae; genus Triticum; species Triticum urartu. The sequence goes on along the minus strand of NC_053028.1, from coordinate 326,448,116 downwards.
GCGGTCGACGGCGGCCGGGAAGCGGCTCCGGCGAGCTCGGCGCGCTCCGACGAGCTCGGCGCGGGGCGGATCTGGCACAGGCGGGCCTTGGCGGTGCTGCAGAGGCGGAGGTCGGCGGCGGTGGAGCGCGCGGGTAGCGGATCTGACGCAGGCGTGCTCCGGCGAGCGCCTGCCGGAGCAGCGGTGAGGTCGGGCGGTAGAGCTCGGTCGCAACGGCGGTAGAGAGGCGCGGGCGCGCGACGCGGAGCACGGGCGGTGGCGCGCGGTGGCCAGCAGAAGCTGAGGCGGCAGGGACGGCGGACATGCGGCGGCGGAGAGCTCCGGTGAAGGCGCCGGCGAAGATCCGGCGAGGCACGATCCTCCTCGGGCCCGGCGTGGCACGGGGCGGGTCCGATCTGGGCCTCGCGGGCCGGTGGCGAAGTGGGGCGGTGCGGGCGCTGACGTGGCACGAGATGAGTGGATGAGGGAGGCGGCAGTGCTGAGGTGGCGGCATCTAATTGGCCGAAGCAGCATGGCATTGGCGGTGGACATGTCCGGCGCGGCACAGACGCGTCCGGCGGCGGAGAGGGAGCGGGGCTAGGGTTTGTCTGCGCGAAAAATTCGGAGGGAGCACCTATTTATAGGTAGGAGGAGGTAGGAGTGTCCAAATGAGGTGTAGTTTTCGGCCACGCGATCGTGATCCGATGGCGGAGGTCATGGGAGTGGTTTGGAAGGGTTATTGGGCCATTTTGGAGGGGTGTTGGGCTGCAACACACACGAGGCCTTTACGGTTCCCCGATTAACCGTTGGAGTATCAAACGGACTCCAAATGGCACAAAACTTGACAGGCGGTCTACCGGTGGTGTACCAAGGCCGCTTGGAAAATCTCCGTCTAATCAGAGAAAGTTTAACACCCGCTCATGAAGAGAGACAAAAGGGGGGGCCGGAGGACGTAGGAGTGTCGGATTGCAAAACGGATAACGGGGAAAATGCTCGGATGCATGAGACGAACACGTATGCAAAAGTGATGCACATGATGACATGATATGAAATGCATGACATGAACAAAATGCAAAACAAAGACAAAACCCAAACACGAAGGGAATCTCAAATCGCATCTCCGTAAAAGGCAAGAGTCGGAGTTACGAATATGGAAAGCTACATTCGGGGCGTTACATCAGTGGGCTCATCTGATGCCTCTTCTTCAGCTTCTTCCTGCATTACCGGCTCAGCTTCTTCCCCCATTGTTGTATCATCGTATTCAGGGAACCCATGGCCAGGATAGTTGTCGTCGTCCTCTTCTTCTTCATTGTCTTCCATCATAACCCCTCTTTCTCCGTGCTTGGTCCAAACATTATAGTGGGGCATGAAACCAGACTCAAACAGGTGGACGTGAATGGTTCTTGACTTAGAGTAATTGTGATCATTCTTACAGCCAGCACATGGACAAGGCATAAAACCATCCGCCCGCTTGTTTGCCTCAGCCGCAAGCAGAAAAGTTTGCACGCCATTAATGAACTCGGGAGAGCATCGGTCATCGTACATCCATTGTCCGCTCATCTTCATTACACAACACCGAAAAGACCAAATTAATACAAGTTCATACAACACTTAAATGCAACATATAAATAGCTCTCTAGCTAAAGAATTTAAATGCAACAATAAATGTGATCAAGATCGCAACTAAGGTAACAATTGATCCAACAGCATAATGATACCAAGCCTCACTATGAATGGCATATTTTCTAAACTTTCTAATCTTCAAGCGCATTTTGTCCATCTTGATCTTGTGATCATCGATGACATCGGCAACATGCAACTCCAATTACATCTTCTCCCCCTCAATTCTTTTCAATTTTTCTTTCAAATACTCGTTTTCTCTTTCAACTAAATTTAACCTCTCAACAATAAGGTCGGTTGGAATTTCCGGTTCACATACCTCCTAGATAAAAAAATCTATGTCATTTTGATGGGCATAATTGTCATAAACACGAAGTGCAACAAAATAGTTATAAAAGAAAATATACCAAATCCGAATCATAACCCGGACGAGGGCCGACGGGGACGGATATCAAAACCATGGCACTATGAATAACAAACAACGTACCGGAAAGATAATTATACAAGTAACTATATATCTAAATCACACAAACATAAATTTTCTATATAAAAAAGATAAGAACAATAGGCTCACCAGAAGGTGGTGCCGGCGACGGGATGGTGCGGGCGATCGACGGTGGTTACGACGGAGATTTAGAAGGCACTAAGTAAACCACACCAACATATGCAAACTAATTGTTATTTTGACCTCAAATTGCATATAAATCAAATACTACCACATATAATTCCTCCCAAATTACTAAAACCCACAAATTAATCACTATATAAACCATTGCAAGAGCTAATCTAGCAATGAGAGATGAAAGGACAAAGTTGCTAACCTTTGTGATCATTTGAATGGATGGGGGCCTACAAATCTTGACAAATTTTGGGCAAAATTTGTGATGAGCTCGAGAGGAAGAAGGGAAGAATAGAGGAGAGGGAGAGGGGAAAGGGGGGAGAACAGAGTGCGGGTGGATGAAGGGTTTATACAGGACGACCTTTAGTACCGGTTTGTGCCTCGAACCGGTACTAAACATGCTGGAGGGGCCCCAGTCTGACAACATCCTGCCACCACTCTCTTTAGTACCGGCTCGTGGCATGAACCAGTGCTAAAAGTTCGGCACGAACCAGTACTAATGAGAGCCGCCAGCCTAGCCGTTGGAACGGGCACTAATGGTCACATTAGTGCCGGCTCAAATTCAAACCGAGACTAATGAGCTGAACATTTGACCCTTTTTCTACTAGTGTCAAGTAGAGGCATATTAGGGACACTCTGTTTGTCTATGTATTCACACATGTACTAAGTTTCCGGTTGATACAATTCTAGCATGAATAATAAACATTTATCATGATATAAGGAAATATAAATAAGAACTTTATTATTGCCTCTAGGGCATATTTCCTTCACATATCACATACGTCTTATTAGAAGTGTTTGCTGCGTATCACACACATCTTGATATATGAACCATTTACGTTCTCTTATGTCAACGCAAACAGTTCATCCGAGTGAACTGCATGTTGTATATCGCACACACCTTGATCTGGCTGACTATTTCTTTTGTGTTGCCTAATCACAAACAGTTCATCCAAGTGAACAGTATGCTATATATCACACACACCTTCATCTGCTTGCCAATTTCTTTTATTCCTCCTCATCACAAACAGTTAATTGAACTGAACCATATGCCCTACATCGCACACACAACTAAAATCTGAACCGTGTTTGATGCATCCTCCATCGCAAACATTTTGCACCTTTTTGACGGTTTTTTACACCACCGTTTCCGATTATTGCATCGCACACAGTTTCGTCGAAGGGTCTCCGATCGTAGTGTCACGTTAGCAGCATCCTGCAGTAGTGCGTATCCGCTTCCCCACACTGCCTCGGGAACCGTTTGACTTGACGAGACCCTGCTGCATCCAGAGAAAATCATCATTATGTGCGATCATGGTGGGTGGCGGTTAGCCTCCCTTCGGCTATGAATGAGGAGAGGGGCGGAGCCCACTTGCTCATCTCCATCTTCTCGCCACCCGCTCCTTCTTCCTCCTCTCTGCCTTGTTGTCTTGCTGTAGCTCCCATGGTGCCGGCGAGGAAGTTCTCCGCCATCGAGAATGGAAGGCCCCCAAGGAGGGACCCGGATCATCGCCTCCTAAGAGAGGGCGAGGCCGCCCCCGCAAGTATGCTGGGACCCCTGCGGTGGCCCCTCGGGGACGCGAGCGCACTCCTTCGGGGGCCGGCGTCGCCTTGGGAGGCCGTGGCAATGCTTCTTCTCGCGGTGGAAGCTGCCAAGAGCGAGGCAACCCCTATGACGAGGGGAGGCGCGCCATGGTTGCTCGGCCTCCTTGGCTGCGCATCCACCGTCGTGTGGTCGGACAGGCAGAGCGTCACCTGGCTCCCACTCCCCCGCTTCTTCGCGGGTGAGCTACCAGCCGCGGGGCTTGACGGCCTCTGGTTGCAGGCCGACGGCTGTTGCAGCAAGGCTTCGTGGGTTTGGGTCAAAGTTACCACCACCGGTAACGTATCCTTGGCCTGCAGCTGGCAGGCGTTTGCTCGCGCGTGCGGCCTGAGTGGGAGGTCCACCCTCCACTTCAGGTACGATGGCATCACGACCCTTTACATGAGGGTGTTCCGGGTGGATGGCCGTCGTGCGGGGTGCTGTCTCAAGGATGGCAGCAGCGACGATGAGCTTGGCCTTGATGACGGCCGCGACGACGATGAGCGCGAGCTCGCCCTTGGTGACGGCCAGGCCTTCCCCATTGGTGGCGGCTCCTCCTCCAGCGAGAGCACCAGCAGCGGCATCTATGATCAGTCGCCCCGCCACCGGGCTCGGATCGGGGAAGGCGACGGGCCGTCCCACCGTCGTGCTCTGGTGAAGCGGGAGGACTCTGACTGAGCACGCGGCGGCCGGAGCCTAGCTTGGGAGCTCCTACGGCCGTGCGGGACACTTTCGTTTAACCTTTCCTTTTTCCCGCATTCTGAAAAAAGTAGAAGGCCCCGCTGGGGTGTGTAATGAACTGCGGCACTTATGACACTATGATATGCTTGTTATCTTGATGTTATGTCGTGCTATATGTGTTCCGAATAGACGCGTTTTGGGTAACTTGGCTTGTCATGCTTGCGGTAGTTTAGTTTCCCATCTTGCAACGGCGCGCCCTTTGGCATCTGGTGAAGCTCCCTTCCCAACGACTTAGGAGCCATCGGCCTCAGGACACATTGTAGAGCTGCAGAGATGTTAGAACATCTGGCGGGGTGCCTTGTTCTTCCCTGCGCAAGCCCCCGAGCATGAGTTAGCTGTGGCTTAGTGCACCGCATCGCGCTGCCTGAGGGCAATAGACTTAAAGTGTGCTCATGCCCACAAGCTGATTCGAGAGCGCCTCGCAAGGATCAAGGACACTCTGGAAGTCGAGGCTCCGGGGCGACAGGGCTTTGGCGAAGTGTGTTTGCGGTGCGGGTGAACCCAACGCGTGCACACACCTGCCCAACCCCCGTGCGTGAGACGTGCAAGGAGGAGCAACGGGAAACTGTCGCTCCCCTGAGCCAAGACTAAAAGGTGAGAGAAATAAAAGGGGAGAATCCAACTTGTCAATCGAAAAACCCGAGAACTCCAAATTCCATTAGTAAGTTGCAAACCAGCTACAGAAAGCAAGCAAATGAACAGCCGAGTCTGGCACCCAGTCTAGTCTTCTCACCAGCGCGGAGCTAAGTGCTGCCACTAGGACGTGTGAGGGAGCCCTCGAGGCCCGAGGGCGGCACTCCGGAGACTCTGGGGCGTGTACAGCCCCACTCATTATTACGTGAGAGTGTAACGAGCGGAGACCTTCACAGGCATGGGCCTTTCTTCATGGGTAGAACTTCTGGAGGTGTTGGATGTTCTAGGCTTTCGTGATGGGGATCCCGTCCTGCGTCTCCAGGTTCGCGGCGCCATGCCTGGAGACATAGGCTATCCTGAACGGGCCCTAACACATGGGTGAAACCTTATGCAGCCCCTCCCTAGAGAGCACCCGCCTCAGGACAAGATCACCCACCTCGAGCGTCCTAGAGAGGATGTTGCGGTAGTGGTACCGCCGCAGTGATACGTCTCCAACGTATCTACTTTTCCAAACACTTTTGCCCTTGTTTTGGACTCTAACTTGCATGATTTGAATGGAACTAACCCGGACTGACGTTGTTTTCAGCAGAATTACCATGGTGTTATTTATGTGCAGAAACAAACATTCTCGGAATGACCTGAAACTTCACGGAGCCACTTTTCAGAAAATATGAAAAATACCTGAAAAAGATGAAGGCCAGGGGGGCCCTACCTCATGGGCCCCTTGTTGCCTCTCTGACTCCAACTCCAACTCCATATATTGTGTTTCGGGGAGAAAAAATCAGAGAGAAGAAATCATTGCGTTTTACGATACGGAGCCGCCGCCAAGCCCTAAACCTCTCGGGAGGGCTGATCTGGAGTCCGTTCGGGGCTCCGGAGAGGGGAATCCGTCGCCATCGTCATCATCAACCATCCTCCATCACCAATTTCATGATGCTCACCATCGTGCGTGAGTAATTCCATCGTAGGCTTGCTGGACGGTGATGGGTTGGATGGGATCTATCATGTAATCGAGTTAGTTTTGTTAGGGTTTGATCCCTAGTATCCACTATGTTCTGAGATTGATGTTGCTATGACTTTGCTATGCTTAATGCTTGTCACTAGGGCCCGAGTGCCATGATTTCAGATCTGAACCTATTATGTTTTCATCAATATATGAGTGTTCTTGATCCTATCTTGCAAGTCTATAGTCACCTATTATGTGTTATGATCCGTTAACCCCGAAGTGACAATAATCGGGATACTTACCGGTGATGACCGTAGTTTGAGGACTTCATGTATGCACTATGTGTTAATGCTTTGTTTCCGTTCTCTATTAAAAGGAGGCCTTAATATCCCTTAGTTTCCGTAAGGACCCCGCTGCCACGGGAGGGTAGGACAAAAGATGTCATGCAAGTTCTTTTCCATAAGCACGTATGACTATGTTCAGAATACATGCCTACATTATATCAATGAACTGGAGCTAGTTCTGTGTCACCCTAGGTTATGACTGTTACATGATGAACCGCATCCGGCATAATTCTCCATCACTGATCCATTGCCTACGAGCTTTCCATATATTGTTCTTCGCTTATTTACATTTCCGTTGCTATTGCTATCATCACTACAAAATACCAAAAACATTACTTTTACCACTGTTGCCTTTTGTTACCGTTACCACTACTATCATATTACTTTTCTACTAAACACTTTGCTGCAGATATTAATTTTCCAGGTGTGGTTGAATTGAAAACTCAGCTGCTAATACTTGAGTGTATTCTTTGGCTCCCCTTGTGTCGAATCAATTTGGGTTGAATACTTTACCCTTAAAAACTGTTGCGATCCCCTATACTTGTGGGTTATCACGCAGCGCCTGCTGGTACCTTGCTTCTCGGAGTGCGGCTTGATAGCGGTGTTCCTCCCCCGGCACGAGGTCCATCCCCCGTGAGGCGTCCTTGTGTGCCTCGTCAAATGCCAAGACCCACGCAGAGCGTTGCCTGACCTTGTGAGGGAGAACCGCTTTGGCTCCGTAGACGAGGAAGAATGGAGTCTCGCCCGTTGGCTTCATTGCGGTGGTGTGGATGGACCATAGCACGGACTTGAGCTTGTCCAGCCAGCCCCTGCTGTAGGCCTCGAGCTTCTTTTTGAAGGTTCTTGCCTTGAGGCCTCTCAGGACCTCCGCATTGGCGCGTTCGGCTTGGTCATTTCTCCTGGGGTGTGCCACTGAGGCGTAGCATATCTACGTCCCAAGGTTAGCACAATATGTTTTGAAAAGGTTTCTAGTGAACTGTGAGCCATTGTCGATGATGATGCGATTAGGGACCCTGAACCGGCTCACGAGGCCCTTGATGAACTTGACTGCCGAGCCGGCTGGGATAGTGCGGACAACCTCCACCTCCACCCACTTGGTGAATTTGTCGATGGTGACGTAGAGGTAGCAGTAGCCCCCGGGCGCCCAAGGGAACGGCCCCAAGATGTCCAGCCCCCAGACCGCGAACGGCCACGAGAGCAGGATGGTCGGGAGGCTCTGAGCGGGCTAGTGGATCCGCTTCGCATGGAATTGGCATGCTTCACAAGATCTCACCAACTCGGTGGCATCATTGAGCATCATGGGCCAGTACAACCCGCTGTGGAACGCCTTGCCCACGAGGGTGCACAACGACGAGTGATGCCTGCAGTCCCCGCCGTGTATGTTAGCCAACAGCTCATGTCCCTACTCCCTGGAGATGCATCACAGAGAAACATTATTTAGCCGTTTCCTATAGAGCTCACTGTCCTGGATGCAATAGGCAGTGGCTTGTCGAGCCACACGCTCCGCGTCCTTGTCCTTCCCTGGCAGGGTCCCCTAAAGCAGGTCTGCCCTAAACTCTTTGGTCTAACACCCCTCCTAAGGCTCGAGCGCGAGAAGTAGATGCGCTCCCGAGGTTAGGCCACAAGCGGGGGCTCTCGGGAGGGGTGCTAGTGGGAGCTCCTATGGAGGTGATGTTGGTTCCGTAGCAGGAGGGGCTGCTGAAGGTTTGAAGACCCGCTCCTTGAACACGCCAGGCTCCTGGGGCAAGCACCGGGACACCCTCTTGGCAATGTCATGAGCTTCCTTATTCGTGTCGTGCGGCACAAGCTGCAGTTCCAGGCCCAAGAATTGTTTCTCAATTTTTTGTACCTCAGCAAGGTACGCCTCCATGTGCTCGTCCTTCGGCTCGTATACTTTGTTGGAGAAGTTGATGAGGAGCTGGGAGTCGCCCTTGATGGTGAGGCCGTTCACCCCAAGGCTGCTACAGTCTTGAGACCGGCGATCAGGCCTTCGTACTCCGCGATGTTGTTGTAGACCTTCTCGCCCTGCTAGAAGCAGAGCTACACGGTGTAGTAGAGCTTGTTCTGGGTGGGCGAGATCAGCACGGCACCACCCCCCGCGTCCTAACAAGCGAAGGTGCCGACGAAGTACATGACCCAGCCGTCTAGTGCCTCCCTCCCTGGTGAGAGGGATCGGTCCTCTCTTGCTTCAAGGCTGGGAACGTTAGTCCATTCCGCCATGAAGTCGGTGAGTGCGACGCCCTTGATGACTCTGGTGGTGTTGAACTCCAATTGGAATGCCTGCAATTCGATGTTCCATTATGCCACCCTTCCTGCCACATTGGGGCTCCTGAGCACCCTCTCCAGCGGGTAAGCTGAGACGACCTTGATGGGGTGGCCTTGAAAGTAGTGGCGCAACTTGCATGAGGCAACGAGGAGCACGAGCAAGAGCATTTGTGGCATGGAGTAGCGCGCCTACGCATCGCGCAGCACCGTGCTGACGAAGTACACGAGGAGCTCGGCGAGGGTGAAAGTGTGGGTGACGCCTTGCACCTCCTGCGGCCTAGTGGCCTCAGGAGGCTGGTCACCGGTCAAGGTAGTCAGGGCCTTAGGAGCTCCATCCTAAGGGGCTTGGTCTTCTGATGGGGTAGCCGAGGCCTCAAGAGCGCCATCCTAGAACCAGTGCGTTCCAGCCAGCTGCAGGGTGCTGCTTTGAGAGTCCTTGGCTGGGCGTTCCTCCCGGACCGCCACCAACGCCGCGTTTGCCGAGTGAGGGGTGGCGGCTAGGTAGTGCACTTGCGGCTCGAGGGGGCGTGGCGCTACCATCACCGGCGGGCTGGTGAGATACTTCCTGAGGTCTTGGAACGCCGCGTCGGCCTCCGGAGTCCACTCGAATGGTCCCATCTTTTTCACCAACGTGAAGAATGGGAGGGCGCACTCCCCCAGCTTAGAGATGAAGCACCCTATCGAGGTCACACAGCCTGCCAGCTTCTGCATCTCCTTGAGGGTCTATGGCGGGCTCATCCCTTCTATGGCCTTGACCTTCTCGGGGTTGGCCTCGATTCCTCTATGCGACACTAGAAAGCCCAGCAACTTGCCGGAGGGGACGCCAAATGCGCATTTATCTGGATTGAGCCATAGATCCACCTTGCGCAGGTTGGTGAATGTTTCCTCCAGGTATTCAATGAGAGTCCTCGCCTCCCAAGATTTCACCACTATATCGTCAACATAGGCCCTAGCATTCCTCCCGAGCTGCTGGCCCAGAGCAATGTGCATTAGCCGCTAGAAAGTTGCTACGGTGTTACGCAGCCCGAACGACATGCAGGTGTAGCAGTACACCCTGCATGGGGTCAGGAAAGCGGTCTTCTCAACATCTTGTACTACCATCTTGATTTGGTGATAACCTGAGAAGGCATCCAGAAAACACAGCAGGTCACAATCGGCGGTGGAGTCGACGATCTGATCGATGTGCAGAAGCAGGAAGGGGTCTTGGGGGCAAGCCTTGTTGAGGTTGGTGAAGTCGACGCACATGCGCTCCTTCCCGCCCTTCTTGGGGATGACAACTGGATTCGCCAGCTATTCTAGGTACCATACCTCCCAAATGACACCAGCTTCTTGGAGGTTGCGAGTCTCCTGGACGATGAACGACTGCTTTTCTGTGGACTGCCGCCACGCTTTTTGCTTTACTGGGCGCATGTTAGGGCACACCCTTAGGTAGTGCTCGATTATGCCCCTCGAGATCTCAACCAGATCCTTAGGCTCCCATGTGAACACATCCTTGTTCTTGCGCAAGAAGCTGACCAACACCTCCTCTTGATCTGAAGGGAGGCCATCACCTATGGTGAAGGTGGCGCCTGACGCCCCGTCCTCATCAACTAATACTTGCTTCATCTCGGCGCGATCTTGGGAGAACAGCTGCTTCTTCTTTGCTGGCGCAGCCCCCGGAGCCTTCGGGGCTCCTTTTTCACCTAGTCGTGTGGCAGTCGTGGCCCTAAAGGTGAGCTTGAGGGCCGACAAGGCTTCCTTGATGTCCCTGGCCATAGTAAGGATGCCGCTGCTCCCCGGCATCTTCATGAGATTGTAGGCGGGGTGGGTCACTGCCATGAACTGGGCCAAGAACGGGTACCCGAGGATGGCATTGTAAGGGAGGCCAATGTGGGTGATGTCGAAGTCGATGAGCTCAGTGCGGTAGTTGTCACGTGTGCCGAAGGTGTCGGGGAGGCGGATCTGCCCCAAGGGACAGGTGGAGCCGTCCATGACCCCGGAGAAGGGCTTGGTGGGGCGGAGCCGGCCATGTGGCACGTGAAGCAAGCCGAAAGCTTCCACAAAGAGCACATTGAGGCCAGCTCCGCCGTCGATGGGGGTCTTGGTGACCGCCATGTTGCAGATGTTGGGGGTGCAAAGCACCGGGAGCGCGCCGGCGCCTGCCGTGGTCGCGAGGTGATTTCTCGGGTCGAAGGTGAGGTCGGCCTTGGGCACCGCCCATCCGGGAGGAGCTCCCTGTTGTACGTGGGCGGCACCCACCTGGCGGAAGAACTGCTTGACATGGCGGTCTGAGGGCGGCGCCTGCGAGATACCAAGGCGGGCTGCGATGGCGTGGGGTGCTAGTGCCGCGAAGCGCGTGATGAAGAGGCCGCGCAGCTCCTCCCAGGATGCCACATAAGACCCTAGCAAGTTGAGAAGCCAAGCGCACGGCGCGCCCGTCAGGGCCATGAGGAGCCAGTTTGCCATGACCTTGTCGTTGCCGCCAGCCGCCCAAACAGCCTCCTCGTACGCTTGGAGAAAGGCTACAGGGTCTGCCGCGCCGTCGTATCAGTGCGGCATGTCCGGCCTAAACTTGGGCGGCCACTGCACTCGCCGCAGGGCAGGGGTCAAGGCTCGCAGGCCCTCGGCTCCTCCGAGGGCGTGCGTCCATCCAGTCGATGGAGAAGCGTCCACCATGAGAGCCGAACAGCAGAGCGCAGCGGACAAGGTGGCGGATCTCCGACGCACCCCTACCTGGCACGCCAAATGTCAGATTTCGGGTTTTCATAGACCCTTGAGAGGTTCGAACTCTGGGGTGCGTGCGAAGAACTCATCCTCCCCAATTTGCCTGCTCTCTAATCCCACGGCCTAGCTGTACGAACCGAATGGACAAGAGACATAGAAGTTTACCTAGGTTCGGGCCACCTTGCGGTGTAAAACCCTACTCCTGCTTTGTGGTGGATTGGCCTCGAGTGGTTGAGGATGAACTAGTACAGTGGAGAACAACCTCAGGAGGAGAGGTGTTCTTGTGCTTGATGAGCTGGAGGATGTGAGGATGATCTGAATGATCCGTCCCTTTTCTATGGTGGTGGCTAGGTCCTATTTATAGTGGCCTTGGTCCTCTTCCCAAATGAAGGTGGGAAGGGATCCCACAACGGCCAATTTTGGAGGGAGACAACTAGTACATGCTCTACTGACAAAAGTAGTCTTCGCCTGCAAAAAGCCTCTGGTGGTGATGCTGCGGTGGGCTCGGTGATGGCCTTCGTCCTGCTGTCCTGGCGGTCTTGGTCTTGTTGCACCAGAATGGAAACATTTGCTTGATTCCTCGGGACTCCGCGCCTGCGCATACCTCCTTAGCACCAAAGAGCAAACTGGTACACGGCACCCGCTGGCACCCGCCTGGCCTTGGTCGTCATGGCTCACGTCATCTGAACCTCGTGAGGTGAACCTTGCATAGATATCTTCGCTCCTCGTGAGCCAGCCTGGGGAGGCCGCCCCACGTGGAGGTCTTGGTGTCGTCCGCCTCGTGAGGCTTGGCCCCTCGCGAGGGTCTTGAGTTGTTGATGTTGAAGCTGGGCCATACCAGGCCGCCGATGGAGCCACACCGTGGGCCGCAGGCAGGCAAGTCTAGGTACCCCCGTTCCCAAAATGTCGATAAGTGTAGCAGCAGAAAGTAAAACATTGCATATGAAGGTAAAGTGAAGGGTTTGGAAAAGGAAAATGCAACGTAGACATGGATATTTTTGGTGTGGTTCCGATAGGTGGTGCTATCATACATCCACATTGATGGAGACTTCAACCCAGGAAGGGTAACGGTTGCACGAGTCCACGGAGGGCTCCATCCACGAAGGGTCCACGAAGAAGCAACCTTGTTGATCCCACCATGGTCATCGCCCACGAAGGACTTGCCTCACTCGGGTAGATCTTCACGAAGTAGGCGATCTCTTTGCCCATACAAACTTCTTGGTTCAACTCCACAATCTTATCGGAGGCTCCCAAGCGACACCTAACCAATCTAGGAGACACCACTCTCCAAAAGGTAATAGATGGTATGTTGGTGATGAACTCCTTGCTCTTGTGCTTCAAATGATAGTCTCCCCAACACTCAACTCTGTCACACAGATTTGGCTATGGTGGAAAGATGATTTGAGTAGAAAGCAACTTGGGAAAGGCTAGAGATCAAGATTCTTCTGGTAGGATTGGAATCTTGGTATGAACACATCAGTAGGTGGTTCTCTCTCAGAAAATGAGTAGTGGAAGTGTAGGCATGTTCCGATGGCTCTCTCACATATGGAGAAGGGGGTGGCGGGGTATATATAGCCTCCACACAAAATCCAACTGTTACACACATTTGACCCAACTCGGTTAGACCGAATAGAAGAACTCGATGCGACCGATTTAGTTCAAAATGTGAACATTAGGAATCTTGGTGGGACCGACTGTAACAAGTTAGTGGGACCGATGTGCTAGGTCTAGGGCAAAACCTCATCTCGGTGAGACTGATTGCTTGAGCTCGGTGAGATCGATTTAAGCAAAGAGCAAATAGAGAGTTGGTCAAGCAAACTCGGTGAGACTGATTGCACATTTCGGTGAGACCGAAATAATTACAACATGTAACAGAGAGTTTGCAGGGCCATCTCGGTGAGACCGAGATCCGCATCGGTGTAACCGAATTGCTAGGGTTTCTGGCAGTGGCTATGTCAACTGAAATCGGTGGCATCAGATGGATCATTTCGGTGGGGCCGAGTTTGACTTTTGAGTTTTGGACATATGTGGAAATGAGAAAGTGGTTGAGGGTTTTTGTAGCAATATCACTAAGGACTTTGAGCAAGTAGACCATCAAGCAACACCTCATCCCCTTTTAGTAGTATTGGCTTTCACTATTACGCGTCGGTGCTATACAAATGGTTTTTAACCCCTTTCCGCGACGGCATTCAGAACCGTCTCCAAGTGAGTGACGGTGATAGGGGGTCCTTCCCACACGACCCAGAAACCTTCGGGGATATTCCCTCCTGGCACACACGCTTGGCAAAATGAGGTCGTGTGCGACCGGTGAGCTCTCAAATACGGAAATACATATAGTACAGCTAAAAAATACAATTATATATGCGGAATTGTTCCCGGTCGCAGGTACATCCCACACAGTCAGTCCCCGCTAAACGTTTATGTTCATATGTACATCCTGTCGTGGATCTAAGACTGACAGTAGAATGGGGGGTAGGTATGAGGAGGCAAGATCTTAGCTATGTTGAAGTTGTACACACGAGTTTTATGAGTTCAGGCCCTTCGCGGAGGAAGTAACTGCCCTACGTCTCGGTGCCCAGAGGCGGTCGACTGGATTATGTATGTGTGTGTTTACAGGGGGTGCAAACCCATGTCTCAGTGGAGGGGGTGGCTTATATAGAGTGCGCCAGGACCCCAGCCAGCCCACGTTACAAGGAGTTTAAGGTACATAAAGAGATGGCGTTACTGGTAACGGTAACCTTAAATGCCTTAATGGCCTTAAAGGTTACAGAGTGGACGCTTGCCCGTTGCTGTTCTTGACGACTCTTGGTCTTCAAACAGGTCGAATGGATTCTTGTATGGTGATGTCTACTACACAACCTTCTTCTTGTAGACGTTGTTGGGCCTCCAAGTGCATAGGTTTGTAGGACAGTAGCAAATTTCCCTCAAGTGGATGACCTACGATTTATCAATCCATAGGAGGCGTAGGATGAAGATGGTCTCTCTCAAGCAACCCTGCAACCAAATAACTAAGAGTCTCTTGTGTCCCCAACACACCCAATACAATGGTAAATTGTATAGGTGCACTAGTTCGGCGAAGAGATGGTGATACAAGTGGTATATGGATGGTAGATAAAGGTATTTGTAATCTGAAAATATAAAAACAACAAGGTAACTAATGATAAAAGTGTGCGTAAACGGTATTGCAATGCGTTGAAACAAGGCCTAGGGTTCATACTTTCACTAGTGCAAGTTCCCTCAACAATAATAACATAATTGGATCATATAACTATCCCTCAACATGCAACAAAGAGTCACTCCAAAGTCACTAATAGCGGAGAACAAACGAAGAGATTATGGAAGGGTACGAAACCACCTCAAAGTTATTCTTTCCAATCAATCCGTTGGGCTATTCCTATAAGTGTCACAAACAGCCCTAGAGTTCGTACTAGAATAACACCTTAAGACACAAATCAACCAAAACCCTAATGTCACCTAGATACTCCAATGTCACCTCAAGTATATGTGGGTATGATTATACAATATGCATCACACAATCTCAGATTCATCTATTCAACCAACACATAGAACCTCAAAGAGTGCCCCAAAGTTTCTACCAGAGAATCACGATGAAAACGTGTGCCAACCCCTATGAATAGGTTCATGGGCGGAACCCGCAAGTTGATCACCAAAACATACATCAAGTGATTCACGTGGTATCCCATTGTCACCACAGATACGCACGGCAAGACATACATCAAGTGTTCTCAAATCTTTAAAGACTCAATCTGATAAGATAACTTCAAAGGGGAAACTCAATCCATTACAAGAGAGTAGAGGGGGGAGAAAATATCATGAGATCCAACTATAATAGCAAATCTCGCGATACATCAAGATCGTACCACCTCGAGAACATGAGAGAGAGAGAGAGAGATCAAACACATAGCTACTGGTACATACTCTTAGCCCCGAGGGAGAACTACTCCCTCCTCGTCATGGAGAGCACCGGGATGATGAAGATGGCCACCGGAGAAGGATTCCCCCTCCGACAGGGTGCTGGAACGGGTCTAGATTGGCTTTCGGTGGCTACGGAGGCTTCTGGCGGCGGAACTCCCGATCTATTCTGCCCCTCGATAGTTTTAGGGTACGTGGGTATATATGGGTGAAAGAAGTATGTCAGGGGAGCCACGAGGGGCCCACGAGGGTGGAGGGCGCGCCCCCTGCCTCGTGGCTCCCTCATTCCTTTCCTGATGTGCACTCCAAGTTTTTCTGGTAGCTTTCCTTCCAAAATTAACTTCTCCAGTTGGTTTCATTCCATTTCGACTCCGTTTGATATTCCTTTTCTTCGAAACACTGAAATAGGCAAAAAAACAGCAATTCTGGGTTGGGCCTCCGGTTAATAGATTAGTCCCAAAAAGAATATAAAAGTGGATAATAAAGCCCAATATTGTCCAAAACAGTAGATAATATAGCATGGAGCAATCAAAAATTATAGATACGTTGGAGACGTATCAAGCATCCCCAAGCTTAAGTCCTGCTCGTCCTCGAGTAGGTAAATGATAAAAAAGAATTTTTGATGCGGAGTGCTACTTGGCATAATTTCAATGTAATTCTTCTTAATTGTGGTATGAATGTTCAGATCCGAAAGATTCAAGACAAAAGTTCATATTGACATAAAAATAATAATACTTCAAGCATACTAACTAAGCAATTATGTCCTCTCAAAATAACATGGCCAAAGAAAGTTAATCCCTACAAAATCATATAGTTTAGTCATGCTCCATTTTCGTCACACAAGAATGCTCTCATCATGCACAACCCCGATGACAAGCCAAGCAATTGTTTCATACTTTAGTAATCTCAAACCTATAAACTTTCACGCAATATATGAGCGCGAGCCATGGACATAGCACTATGGGTGGAATAGAATATGATGATGGGGGTTATGTGGAGAAGACAAAAAAGGAGAATGTCTCACAACAACGAGGCTGATCAATGGGCTATGGAGATGCCCATCGATTGATGTTAATGCAAGGAGTAGGGATTGCCATGCAACGGATGCACTAGAGCTATAAATGTATGAAAGCTTAACAAAAGAAACTAAGTGGGTGTGCATTCAACTTGCTTGCTCATGAAGACCTAGGGCACTTGAGGAGGCCCATTGTTGGAATATACAAGCCAAGTTCTATAATGAAAATTCCCACTAGTATATGAAAGTGACAAAACAAGAGACTCTCTATCATAAAGATCATGGTGCTACTTTGAAGCACAAGTGTGGAAAAAGGATAGTAGCATTGTCCCTTTTATTTTTTTATTTTTTTATTTGGCCTTTCCCTTTTTTGCCTTTCTTCTTTTTTTATTTGGCCTTTCCCTTTTATGTTTTTTTTGGCCTTTCTTCTTTTTTTTGGGACAATGCTCTATTAATGATGATCATCACACTTCTATTTATTTACAACTCAATGATTACAACTCAATACTAGAACAAAGTATGACTATATGAATGCCTCCGGCGGTGTACAATGAATCAAGAGTGACATGTATGAAAATTATGAACGGTGGCTTTGCCACAAATACTATGTCAAATACATGATCATGCTAAGCAATATGATAATGATGAATGTGTCATGATAAACGGAACGGTGGAAAGTTGCATGGCAATATATCTTGGAATGGCTATGGAAATGCCATAATAGGTAGGTATGGTGGCTGTTTTGAGGAAGATATAAGGAGGTTTATGTGTGAAAGAGCGTATCATATCACAGGGTTTGGATGCACCGGAGAAATTTGCACCAACTCTCAATGTGAGAAAGGGCAATGCACGGTACCGAAGAGGCTAGCAAGGATGGAAGGGTGAGAGTGCGTATAATCCATGGACTCAACATTAGTCATAAAGAACTCACATACTTATTGCAAAAATCTACAAGTCATCAAAAACCTCGGCACTACGTGCGTGCTCCTAGGGGGATAGATTGGTAGGAAAGGACCATCGCTCGTCCCCGACCGCCACTCATAAGGAAGACAATCAAATAACACCTCATGTTTCAAATTTGTTACACAACCTTTACCATACGTGCATGCTACGGGACTTGCAAACTTCAACACAAGCATTTCTCAAATTCACAACTACTCAACTAGCACGACTTTGATATTATTACCTCCATATCTCAAAACAATCATCAAGCATCAAACTTCTCTTAGTATTCAAAACACTCATAAGAAATTTTTAACTAATCTTGAATACCTAGCATATTAGGATTATTTAAGCAAATTACCATGCTATTAAAGACTCTCAAAATAATATAAGTGAAGCATGAGAGTTCATCTATTTCTATTAAATAAAACCACCACCGTGCTCTAAAAGGATATAAGTGAAGCACTAGAGCAAATGAAAAACTACTCCGAAACATATAAATGAAGATCAATGAGTAGTCGAATAATTATGCAACTATGTGAAGACTCTCTAAAATTTAAGAATTTCAGATCTTGGTATTTTATTCAAATATCAATCAAAACTAAATAAAATAAACTGACGCTCCAAGCAAAACACATATCATGTGGCGAATAAAAATATAGCTCCAAGTAAAGTTACCGATGAACGAAGACGAAAGAGGGGATGCCTTCCGGGGCATCCCCAAGCTTAGGCTTTAGGTTGTCCTTGAATATTACCTTGGGGTGCCTTGGTCATCCCCAAGATTAGTCTCTTGCCACTCCTTATTCCATAGTCCATCGAATCTTTACCCAAAACTTGAAAACTTCGCAACACAAAACTTAACAGAAAACTCGTAAGCTCCGTTAGTATAAGAAAATAAATCACCACTTAGGTACTGTTTTGAACTCATTATAAATTCATATTAGTGTAATATATACTGTATTCCAACTTATCTATGGTTCATATCCTCCGATACTACTCATAGATTCATCAAAATAAGCAAACAACACATCGAAAACAGAATCTATTAAAAACAGAACAGTCTGTAGTAATCTGGATCAAACGTATACTTATGGAACTCCTAAAATTCTCAAATAAATTTCTGGACCTGAGTAATTTATATATTAATCATCCTAAAAAATAATAAACTAAATATCACTCTCCAAATAAAAATGGCAGCAATTCTCGTGAGCGCTTAAAGTTTCTGTTTTTTACAGCAGGATCGCAAAGACTTTCCCCAAGTCTTCCCAAAGGTTCTACCTGGCACAAACACTAATTAAAATGTAAAAACTCAATCATAACAGAGGCTAGATAAATTATTTATTACTAAACAGGATCAAAAAGCAAGGAACAAAAATAAAATTGGGTTGCCTCCCAACAAGCGCTATCGTTTAACGCCCTTAGCTAGGCATGATGATTTCAGTGATGCTCACATAAAGGGTAAGAATTGAAACATAAAGAGAGCATCATGAAGAATATGACTAGCATATTTTAGTCTAACCCACTTCCTATGCATAGGGATTTTGTGAGAAAACAACTTGTGGGAACAAGAATCAACTTGCATAGGAAAGCAAAACAAGCATAACTTCAAAACTTTAAGCACATAAAGAGGAAACTTGATATTATTGCAATTCCTACAAGCATATGTTCCTCCCTCATAATAATTTTCAGTAGCATCATGAATGAATTCAACAATGTAACCAGCACCTAAAGCATTCTTTTCATGATCTACAAGCATAGAAAATTTACTAATCTCCACATAAGCAAAATTCTTCTCATTCAGAATAGTGGGAGTATCATAAGAGACTTGAATACAATAAATTGTTTCCACATTAAAAGAGTAATGTTCAAAGAAGGAGTAATCATAATCATGACAAGTTTTATAAATATAATCACTACTTTTTATAGCATAAGTATAATCACGATAATCATCATAGGTAGGAGGTATGCTATCATCATTATAAATTTGCATATCAAAACTTGGGAGACTAAAAATATCATCTTCATTAAACGTAGCATCCCCAAGCTTGGGACAAACATTAATTGCAGCAAATATATTCTCAAAAACATCATCTTCATCAAAATAGCATCCCAAGCTTAGGCCTTTTCATATCATAAGCATAATCACTCTCATCATTAATAGTATGGATAGCACCAATAGTATAGAAATTATCATATTCTTCCAAGCAAGTGCCAAAAAGATTTTCAAGATCATAAGAAGTATCATTATCTTCCACAATTATATTTTCATGAGGCACAATAGTAATAGGAGCAGCATTATTTGGGAGAGATATCTTTTTACCTCTCTTTCTTTTTCTTTTCTTCTTCTTCACCACATCATGTGTGGGTTCAATCCTCTTTTTGGAGCTCCTTATTAATGAGATTGGTTGAATAGGAGGCTCCGCCTCGTTACCTGATTCATCATAAGAAATAATAGGAGAATATTGGGAAGTCTCTTCCCTTTCATTAGTGTTCTCTTCATCTTCTATTTGTTTTCTTTTCTTTATGTAATTGGCATTATAAGGATTTTCAATGCAATTCACCGCACAATACATATAAATCTTCTCTAGATCAAAATCAAGAAATCTATCAAGATTAAACTTTGGAATACCCTCAGTTATACGTTTCATTTCCTCATACCCCAAAAGAAGACTAAGATCTTTATGATGCTCAAGGGTAATCAAATTATCACAATTTTTGGATATGATTCGGTCATGAAACAATTTGCATTGGAGATTTAAATGACCATGTTCATTGCAAAGTTCACAAGGGGCGCGAAAAATATTGAATTTTTCAGCACAATCATCAAGACTTTCTTGCAACAATTTAGTTTCTAAGTACTTATGCCTCTTGCAATATCTATCTTCCCTATTTGGTATGTACTTGCAAACCCAATGCACTCCACAAAAATTGACATGTTTATAGGAGACATTTTCATCATAACTAGTGCAATCATCATTAGTACTATGGATATTCAAGGAGTTCATACTAACAACATTGCAATCATGCTCATCCTTCAAAGATTTAGTGCCAAACATTTTAATGCATTCTTCTTCTAGCACTTTGGCACAATTTTCCTTTCCATCATACTCACGAAAGATATTAAAAAGATGAAGCGTATGAGGCAAACTTAATTCCATTTTTATATAGTTTTCTTTTACAAACTAAACTAGTGCTAAAACAAGAAACAAAAAGATTCGATTGCAAGACCTAAAGATATACCTTCAAGCACTCACCTCCCCGGCAACGGTGCCAGAAAAGAGCTTGATGTCTACTACACAACCTTCTACTTGTAGATGTTGTTGGGCCTCCAAGTGCAGAGGTTTGTAGGACAGTAGCAAATTTCCCTCAAGTGGATGACCTAAGGTTTATCAATCCGTAGAAGGCGTAGGATGAAGATGGTCTCTCTCAAGCAACCCTGCAACCAAATAACAAAGAGTCTCTTGTGTCCCCAACACACCCAATACAATGGTAAATTGTATAGGTGCACTAGTTCGGCGAAGAGATGGTGATACAAGTGGTATATGGATGGTAGATAAAGGTATTTGTAATCTGAAAATATAAAAACAGCAAGGTAACTAATGATAAAAGTGAGCGTAAACGGTATTGCAATGCGTTGAAACAAGGCCTAGGGTTCATACTTTCACTAGTGCAAGTTCCCTCAACAATAATAACATAATTGGATCATATAACTATACCTCAACATGCAACAAAGAGTTACTCCAAAGTCACTAATAGCGGAGAACAAACGAAGAGATTATTGTAGGGTACGAAACCACCTCAAAGTTATTCATTCCAATCAATCCGTTGGGCTATTTCTATAAGTGTCACAAACAGCCCTAGAGTTCGTACTAGAATAACACCTTAAGACACAAATCAATCAAAACCCTAATGTCACCTATATACTCCAATGTCACCTCAAGTATCCGTGGGAATGATTATACGATATGCATCACACAATCTCAGATTCATCTATTCAACCAACACATAGAATCTCAAAGAGTGCCCCAAAGTTTCTACCAGAGAATCACGACGAAAACGTGTGCCAACCCCTATGCATAGGTTCATGGGCGGAACCCGCAAGTTGATCACCAAAACATACATCAAGTGATTCACGTGGTATCCCATTGTCACCCCAGATACGCATGGCAAGACATACATCAAGTGTTCTCAAATCTTTAAAGACTCAATCTGATAAGATAACTTCAAAGGGGAAACTCAATCCATTACAAGAGAGTAGAGGGCGGAGAAAACATCATAAGATCCAACTATAATAGCAAAGCTCGCGATACATCAAGATCGTACCACCTCAAGAACACGAGAGAGAGAGAGATCAAACACATAGCTACTGGTACATACCCTCAGCCCGGAGGGAGAACTACTCCCTCCTCGTCATGGAGAGCACCGGCATGATGAAGATGGCCACCGGAGAAGGATTCCCCCTCCGGCAGGGTGCCGGAACGGGTCTAGATTGGCTTTCGGTGGCTACGGAGGCTTCTGGCGGCGGAACTCCCAATCTATTCTGCCCCTCGATAGTTTTAGGGTACGTGGGTATATATGGGTGAAAGAAGTATGTCAGGGGAGCCACGAGGGGCCCACGAGGGTGGAGGGCGCGCCCCCTGCCTCGTGGCTCCCTCATTCCTTTCCTAACGTGCACTCCAAGTTTTTCTGGTAGCTTTCCTTCCAAAAATAAATTCTCCAGTTGGTTTCATTCCGTTTCGACTCCATTCGATATTCCTTTTCTTCGAAACACTGAAATAGGCAGAAAAACAGCAATTCTGGGCTGGGCCTCCGGTTAATTGGTTAGTCCCAAAAAGAATATAAAAGTGGATAATAAAGCCCAATATTGTCCAAAACAGTAGATAATATAGCATGGAGCAATCAAAAATTATAGATACGTTGGAGACGTATCATATGGTTGAATGATCGTGTGGTCGAGTGACCCGAAGAAGGAGGAGTCTCCGTGTGACTGGTAGGTCGAGTGGATTGCACTCGACACCTTTGTTGGGCCATCCCTGTCATCTCTTGAGCTTCTTGGCTTCTAAGACAGTGACCTTGGATAGGACATATAGGTCAGCTCTATTACCCTACCCCAGATCTATGTCCTCATCATTAGCCCCCGAATGGATTGAGGTCCGAGTGAAAAGAAGGTTGAAGTTGATATTGTCTTGACTCTTGTGTTTCCCAACTATTCACTTCTGAACAGAGGTCAGTGTTGGAATTTCGGCTTCGTTTTAGTCGCCTTGATCGATTCAGAAATTGCCGATTGGTTTTATAACATCACCTGTCGAGTGTTGTCTTTGATGGGAAATCTTTGGCATGACTGGTTGCAGCGGATCCCGGATTTCGCGGGATTCGAAATTTCGGGGGAAGCGCGCCGGACGGAGCGCGCCGTGGTAAGCGGAGTGGATAAACAGGAATGTTTTGATTTCCACGCCACCTTTTTCGCCACGTATCTCACGTGCGACTGTTGAGGGATTTGACAGGATTACCCGGGCCCGCGTGTCAGCCACTCGGAAGTGGGCCTTTAAAAGCGGTGAGGCCGAGGCGCCTGCACTGTGCGCGTCCATTCTTCTTCTTCTTCCTCTTGCTCCACCTCCGCATCCGGCTTCTCCACTCTCGATGCCGCCGCTCCGCCGCCATGGAAAAGGAAAACACGGTGGCGCTGGAACGCACGAAGAAGGCGACGGGGGCGGCGAAGGGAAAGAAGACGAATCGGGGATCTTCATCGCGCTCATGGCTGCCGCCAGGTTGGATCCAGGGTGATTGTATCCGATCTTTGATTTGGATCAGTTGGCCGAGTCAGGGCTGATCGTCCACAAGGCTGCCCGATTGCCGGAGGGGGAGACGGAGCCGCAGTCGCGGCCGGGTGAGTGCGTTTTGCTTGCTACTCATGTCAACCGTGGTTTCTCGCTTCCTCCACATCCTTTTTTCCGGGGTTTCTTGAATTTCTTCGGGGCCCAACTCCATCATTTCACTCCCAACACCATCACGTATCTTGCTGCGTTCGTGTCCATGTGCGAGAATTTCTTGGGGTGTCGACCGCACTGGGGTCTTTCCAAGCACATTTTCACCATCCGATCCCAGACAATGAAGAAAGCAAACTCGAAGGACGATAAAACCCATGTTATCCAGATGTGTGGGGGGTTGGGTATCTAGAAGAGGAAAAGGAGTTCGTTTCCTTCGATGACCCTTCCTGAGTCGGTCAGAGACTGGCAGTCGACCTTGTTCTACTGCAAGGATATCGCGACTCCAGGCCAGTCGACTGGACTTCCTCCTTTTTCTTTCGACCATGTTCAGACTCCTTCCTCGTTGAAAGTGACCGCTGCGGAGAAGGCGGAGACTGGCATGCTGGTCGAGAGAGTGGTCCAGCTGATCAACCAAGGCATCACCGGCATGGATTTGTTGGAGGTGTTCCTTAGTCAGCGCATCCAACCACTCCAGGCCCGTGACCATTCCATTTGGATGTACTCCGGCGCTGGCGACACCGCTCGGGTTCATCCAGAGGAGGTGCCGGCCGAAACAGTGGCTCAATGGCTGACGAGCATCACCGGGAACAAGGACAGCCCCAGGGGCGCCAGGAGAGTCAACCCTTTCAGAAACAGCAACCAGCCAGACAAGGTTTGGCCGATATGACCGATTGCATTTGAATGTGTTTTCCGACTATTTGTTAATCTAACTAATTTCCACTTGACTTCTTGTCTTGTAGATTTACAAAGAGATGTACTCAATGCCCAATGGTGAACAAGCTCTGGAGCAGGACCATGAGGGCGAGGACAGCGCGGAGGAGAGCGGTGAATGGGAGTCACCAGACGACGATGATGAAGATGAGAGCGACGAGTCAGACGACGAGGAAGTAGTCGACTCACCGCCTCGTTCAGAACATCGATCCAAGCAACGCCACGATCCTGTGGGCAGGCACGGTAAGACTGTGGCCTTGAGCGTTCCATCTCAAAAGCGCGCTCGGTCTCCGACTCTAGAGCTGGCTGAGAAAGTCATCAAGCAGCCCAAGATCAATCCCTCGAAGGCCCGGAAGACCTTGCCTAAGATCAAGATGGATGTTCCTGTTGCTTCTGGGTAAACGTTCTTTCCGTGTTTCTTTCCTTCAACTGATTCTCCTGTCCTGACCGAGTGGATGATGAACTTTTCCAGCCCGGCCTCCGCCACGACTGATATGGATATTGACAAGGTCCCAGATGACGAGGAAACCGATGACGCAGCTACCTCCAAAGCCAGTAAGTCTGCTTGACTCGAATTTAGTCGGTCGACTGGACTGTTCGTCAGTCGTCTCTCTGACTTTTCTTGTTTGCTGCAGCTCCACAAGATGTTGTTGTGCTTCCGGACAATGAATAAGAATAAGTGCCTCTGAGGGAAAGGAGGAGGGACCACAGACTGAGCAGGAAAGCGCCTGAGGTTCAGGTTCCTCAGTCGACACTGATGTCTGGGACGGCGGTGGAGCGATCCGTAGATCCGGCTCGCACCAACGTCACTTTCGCTATCCCGCTGTCGACTGACTATCCATCAGGGTCAGCTGCTCATACCCCTGCTGCTCTAGTACAACTCCATGCATCAGACCCAGCGAGTGCTTCGACTGTTCTGCCATCATCTCTTTTCACTTCGTACCAAACTCCAGACAACCCACCGAGTGCCGCCAAGGAAGCTCCTCTTCAGTTGAATCTTGTGATGGGACAAATGAAAGTGGTGCACGAGGCCAGTCAGGTGGCTTTCAACGCTAGCGCTGCTCTACAGACCAATGTCCAGGTTAGTTGGTTTTCCGACTGATCTTACTTCTCATCCACCCACTGGGGTTTGTCTGCCCTAAAGTCGTATAGGTCGTCCACTTCAGTCGACTTGGAATTTTGAACTAGTGGGGGAACGCTGAGTGCACCCACTAGGTGTAGTCCCCGAGACCATACTTGACTGCGGGCAGTCGACTATGGTCTGAAAATCTGAATTTTCTCACTCGGTCTGGGCAGGTCATGTCGAGTGACAATATGAACCCGTGGGGGCACGCTAAGTGCACCCACTGGGTGTAGTCCCCGAGACCGTGGTGGACTGCGGGAAGTCAACTATGGTCTGAGAACAACTGTCTTCGCTCTTTTTTTACTCAAGCTGGGCAGACCATGCCGAGTGTTGAATCCAACCAGTGGGGGCACGCTAAGTGCACCCACTGGGTGTAGTCCCCGAGACTGTCGTTGAATGTTTGATTTGGTGGTAGTCTTAGAGTAACTTTCACTGTGATGCTTTTTTGTTTCTGTCAACTGATATGTCTTATATATTGACTGTAGAAATCTTGTAATCTTGGGGCTCAACTTTCTTCATTGAACAATCAGCAAATCAGCCTCAACCATGATCTGGAATTGGCCAATAAGAATCTCAAGACTGCTCGTGACGAAGTAGCTGCCATGGGAGGTAACCAATCAACAATTGTCCATCTTATGACTGGCACTTTTCCTTTCCATTTTTTTGAACCGAGTGATTTCACTCGAGCAGATGTACATAGTGAAAACTGTCAACTCCAAGCTCGTCTGAAGAATGTTATTTCTTTAGAGAAAATGGAGCAGGCTCTGGAGAAGAAAGATCTGGATCTTGCTGCCGCGCAGAAGGAGGCGCGGGAGAAAACAACACTTGTTGACAAGAAGCTTGCTTCAGTCGGCAAGTTAGAAGAAGAGAACTCCAAACTGAAGACTGTTGTCTCTGACGCCAATCGGGAGGTCGAGCGACTAAAGAAGGACAAGGACAAGCTGTCTGACGAGATTGGGAGCCTCAAAGTCAAGAAGAGCGAGTTGGAGTCTTATCTGGGCCAGATTGTTGCTCAACTAGTCTTAAAACTTGAAGGTATTGATGTTCGACTGACTTGTTATGGTCGATTGGCAGGTCTTATTATATTGTCGACTCACCATTCATTCGACTGTGCAGAGCTTTGCCAGGACTTTAAAGCGGAAACTGGGCGGGTCAAGACGGGTCGAGACCCCATAAATTGCCCAGTCAAAGATGACGTCGCAATGAATGTGCTGCGGTTGGAATCTCGCATGGACAGCGCAGTTGCTTATCTTGCCCGCCTGAAGGCGGCGATGACTCGGGTTGATGCTGAACTCTGGCCTCAAGCAAAACTGTCTCAAGACCTCGAGTCTCTGATGGCCCGACTGAATCAAATACCTAAGCGAGTGCAAGAATGGAAGAAGTCATCTGCTCGCTGAGGCACTGATGTCGCCCTGTCCCTGGTCCGAGTGCACTGCAAGTATGTCAAAGAGGACAAGATGGCGGAGCTCAAGGTTTCTAACACAAAAAGGCACACTTTCCAGTCCTTCATGGACACTTTCCTTGATGCCGCCACTCGCATCGCAGCCAGCATAGACCTTGAAAGTTTCTGCGATCCAGCCAGCCCTCCTCCTGACGAGTGACCAAAAACATTATGCTTCACCTTTATTTGCCTCGGAATGCCGAGTGATTGTGTAATCGTTAAACTTCTTTGGGCTTGATGCTCGAGTACTATGGATCCGTGGTTCGGAACTTTGGGATTTATCTGAACTTGGTTTATCTCCGAATATGCTTGTGTTTGCCTTCGAGTGGAACTTGTTCTTCACTCGGAATAATCTTTGTATCTGTGACGCAGCTCCGAAGAAAAGGTTGCAGTCGACCTGCACCTCGTCATTCTTGTGGATAGGGATGGAGCACACGTTGTACTTGTGGCGCAGCTCCGAGGAGAGGATTGCAGTCGACATGCACCTCGTCTTACTTGCGGATAGGGATGGAGCGCATGTTGTGCTTGTGGCGCAGCTCTGAGGAGAGGATTGCAGTCGACCTGCACCTCGTCGTCCTTGCGGATAGGGATGGAGCGCATGTTGTACTTGTGGCGCAGCTCCGAGGAGAGGATTGCAGTCAACCTGCACCTCGTCGTCCTTGTGGATAGGGGTGTTTTTTGAACTTAGACGAGTACCAGACTGCAGCTAAGCCCCTGGGTGTGAGGTTTGCTCATCACTCGGTAGGATTTTTTAAATATAGGCGAGTACTGGACTGCCGATAAGCCCCCGAGTGTGAGGTTTGCTCACCACTCGGTAGGATTTTTCAAACTTAGGCGAGTACTGGACTGCAGCTAAGCCTCCTAGTGAGAGGCTTGCTCACCACTCGGTAGGATTTTTCAAACTTAGGCGAGTACTGGAATGCAGCTAAGCCCCCGAGTGAGAGGCTTGCTCACCACTCGGTAGGATTTTTGAAACTTAGGCGAGTACTGGACTGCAGCTAAGCCTCCGAGTGAGAGGCTTGCTCACCACTCGGTAGGATTTTTCAAACTTAGGCGAGTACTGGACTGCAGCTAAGCCCCCGAGTGTGAGGTTTGCTCACCACTCGGTAGGATTTTTCAAACTTAGGCGAGTACTGGACTACAGCTAAGCCCCCGAGTGCAAGGCTTGCTCACCACTCGGCAGGATTTTTCAAACTTAGGCGAGTACTGGACTGCAGCTAAGCCTCTGAGTGAGAGGCTTGCTCACCACTCAGTAGGATTTTTCAAGCTTAGGCGAGTACTGGACTGCACCTAAGCCCCCGAGTGTAGGTTTGCTCATCACTCGGTAGGATTTTTCAAACTTAGGCGAGTACTGGACTGCTGCTAAGCCCCCGAGTGAGAGGCTTGCTCACCACTCGGTAGAATTTTTCAAACTTAGGCGAAACGGATTTGCAGCTAAGCCCTCGAGTGAGAGGCTTGCTCATCACTCGATAGGATTTGTTAAACTTAGGCGAAACAGATTCGCATCTAAGGCACCCACTGGGGGATTTAGAAGAAAAAAAGAACAACGATCATTTATGAGACTGTAAAACCGTGTCTTTGATAATCAAACCAAGGGATATTTCTTATTACATCTCAATAGTCTGAATGCTTAAGTGTAAAAGGGGCGGAGCAACTCTGCATTCCAAGCACGTGGCTCATCTTTCTTATGCTCGACGTTGTAGAGGTGGTACGCTCCGTTGTGGAGCACTCTGGTGATGATGAAAGGACCTTCCCAAGTAGGGGCGAGCTTGTGTGGTTTCTGCTGATCCACTCGAAGAACCAAGTCTCCTTCCTGAAATGCTCGACCCCTCATGTTTCTAGCGTGGAATCGACGCAGGTCTTGCTGATAAATGGTCGATCGGATCAGAGCCATCTCTCTTTCCTCTTCTAGGAAATCAACTGCATCTTGCCGAGCCTGTTCTGCTTCATCTTCTGAGAAAATCTCGACTCTGGGTGCATTATGAAGCAAGTCACTCGGAAGCACAGCTTTAGCTCCATAGACCAAGAAGAATGGAGTTCAACCAGTCGACCGATTCGGAGTCGTCCTCAAACCCCAAAGTACTGACGGAAGTTCATCGACCCAGGCGCCTACCGCATGCTTGAGATCATGCATCAGTCAGGGTTTCAGTCCTTTGAGGATCAACCCGTTTTCTCTTTCAGCTTGTCCATTTGACTAGGGATTGGCGACTGAAGCATAGTTGACTCGAGTGCCTTGGGAAGCGTAGAAGGCTCTGAAGTTCGAGCGTTGTCAGTGATGATGCTGTGCGGAACACCATATCTGAATGTTAACTCTCTGATGAAACTGACTGCAGTACTGGCTTCAAGACTTTTGATAGGTTTGGCTTCAATCCATTTGGTGAATTTGTCGACTGCCACGAGTACATGAGTGAAGCCGCTCCGACCCGTTCTCAGAGGTCCAACCATGTCCAAACCCCAAACAGCGAAGGGCCAGATGAGTGGAATGGTCTTCAGGGCTGACGCAGGCTTGTGAGACATGTTGGAGTAAAACTAGCAACCTTCACATTTGTCGACTATTTCTTGTGCCATCTCATTTGCCCATGGTTAATAAAATCCTGCTCGGTATGCTTTGGCCACAATGGTCCGAGAGGACGCATGGTGACCACAGGTCCCCGAGTGGATGTCGTTGAGGATCACTCGGCCTTCCTCTGGTGTTATGCATTTCTGGCTGACTCCAGTTACACTTTCTCTGAACAGCTGCCCTCTTATCACAGTAAAAGCTTTGGATCGGCGGACGATCTGTCGGGCCTCTTTTTCATCCTCTGGGAGTTCCTTCCTGAGGATGTACGCAATGTACGGCAGTGTCCAGTCGGGAGTGATGATCAAAACCTCCATGATCAAGTCGACCACGGCCGGGACTTCGACTTCAGTCGGATCAGCGGGGGCTCTTCAGTGAAAGGATCTTCCTGGACTGAAGGTGTATGAATATGCTCCAAAAACACATTACTAGGAATGGCTTCTCTCTTGGAACCTATCTTCGCCAAATCATCCGCTGCTTGATTTTTCAGTCGGGGTATATGGTGGAGTTCTAAACCCGCAAACTTCTTTTCTAACTTTCTCACCGCATTGCAGTAGCCAATCATAGCTGGGCTTCTGACGTCCCACTCCTTCATTACTTGATTCACCATCAAATCTGAGTCGTCGTAGACCATGAGGCGACGGACGCTGAGTGAAATGTCCATACGCAACCCGTACAAAAGTGCCTCATATTCAGCTTCATTGTTGGAGGAATCGAAATGAATTTGGAGAAATAGCAGACCTTGTCACCTTGGGGGGATACCAATACCACCCCAGCACCAGAACCATTCAGCATCTTGGATCCATCAAAGAACATGTCCGGTGGTCCGAGTGAATCTAAGTCGGCAGTTGCTGTTCGATCCACTCGGCAAGGAAATCCGCTATTGCCTGGGACTTGATAGCTTTCTTTGCCTCAAACTTGATATCCAAGGGAAGGAGTTCAATCGCCCATTTTGCCACTCGACCAGTTGCATCTCTGTTGTTCAGAATTTCTGACAATGATGCGTCGCTGACGACTGTAACAGAGTGATCAGAGAAATAATGTGCAACCTTCTTCGTGGTCATGTAAATCCCATAAACAAGCTTCTGATTATGTGGATATCTTTGCTTGGATGGAGTTAAAACTTTAGAAACATAGTATGCTGGGCGCTGAACTTTATAGGCTTTTCCTTCTTCTTCCCGCTCGACCGTGAGTACTGTACTCACAACTTGTCCAGTGGCTGCAATGTAAAGCAGTAAAGGCTCTTTGCTGATTAGGGCAGCGAGCACCGGCTGGGTGGAAAGCAGGGCTTTGAGATCTGCAAACGCTGCATCAGCTTCAGGAGTCCACTCAAGCTTGTCAGATTTCTTCATCAGTTGGTAAAGAGGCAATGCCTTTTCACTGAGGCAAGAAATGAATCGACTCAAGGCGGCCAAACAACCAGTAAGCTTCTGGACATCATGCACGCGCACAGGGCGCTTCACCCGAAGTATAGCACCAACTTTCTTTGGGTTCGCGTCGATCCCTCATTCGGAAATGAGAAAGTCGAGTAACTTTCTGCTAGGAACTCCGAAAGTACACTTTGATGGGTTAAGCTTGATATCATATCTTCTCAGGTTGGCAAAGGTTTCAGCAAGGTCAGTCAGCAGGTCGGAACCTTTGCGCGACTTGACCACAATGTCATCCATCTATGCTTCCACATTCCGACTAATTTGAGTGAGTAGACACTTCTGAATCATCCTCATGAATGTGGCCCCAGCGTTCTTGAGACCGAATGGCATGGTGACATAACAAAAGCATCCGAATGGAGTGATGAAAGTTGTTTTTATCTCATCGGGTCCATACGGTCGGATCTGATGGTACCCGGAATAGGCGTCTAGAAAAGACAAACGCTCACACCCCGCAGTCGAATCGACAATTTGGTCAATGCGAGGGAGAGGAAAATGATCTTTCGGGCAGGCCCGATTGATATGCTTGAAGTCAATGCACATGCGAAGTAAGTCGTCCTTCTTGGGGACCATAACAACATTGGCGAGCCACTCGGAGTGGTAAATCTCGCAGATGAACTCAGCTGCCAGGAGCCGAGCCACTTCCTCACCAATTGCTTTTCTCTTCTGTACGGCGGACCGTCGAAGATGTTCTTTGACTAGTTTTACTTTCGGGTCGACTCGCAAATGATGCTCAGCCAGTCCCCTGGGTACACCCGGCATGTCAGAAGGTTTCCATGCAAAGATGTCCCAGTTCTCACGGACGAACTGGATGAGCGCTTCTTCATATTTGCTGTCGAGTGAAGTTGAAATATGAGTAGGAGCAGCATTAGGATCGGTCGGGTGAATATGAATCGGCTTGGTTTCACCGGACGACTGAAATGCAGAATTAGTGGGAGGCTTCTTGGAGCGCAGCAAATCACTCGGATCTGCATTTTTCTGGTATTCTTGCATTTCGACTACCGCCATTTGTGCATCGGCAATTTTTGAGCCCTTCTGGAAGCACTCTTCTGCTTTCTGCCGATTGCCAGTGATAGTGATCACTCCTCTAGGACCAGGTATTTTCAATTTGAGGTATACGTAACACGGTCGAGCCATGAAATGTGCATAGGCAGGCCTACCCAGAATGGCATGATAAGCACTCTTGAAATCCACTACTTCAAATGTCAACTTTTCTTTGCGGTAATTCTTGGAATCACCGGAAACCACATCAAGGGTGATCTGGCCGAGTGATTCAGCCTTGTTGCCGGGTATAATGCCATGGAAACTCATATTACTTTCGCTGAGCTTGGACATCGGAATCCCCATTCCCTTCGAGGTTTCAGCATAAAGGTTATTCAGGCCACTACCACCATCCATCGGCACTTTAGTCAGTCGAGTGCCTTCAACAACTGGGTCGGCCACCAACGCTTGCCTCCCAGGGGTGGCTATACATGCTGGATGGTCAGACTGGTCGAATGTGATGGCAGTCTGGGACCACTTCAAATAACTTGGTGTTGCCGGAGCAACCATGTTCACTTCTCTGTTGATAACTATCAATCGACTTTTGCTCTCAACATCAGCAAAAATCATCAGAGTGGAGTTGACGTTGGGAAAACCATCATCATCCTCTTCCTTGTCCTCATCCTTGTCCGACTCCTTTTCCTTCTCCTTGGGTTGCTTCTCTCGGAATTGCTGGATCAGGAGTCGACACTGTCGAGTGGTGTGCTTGGGATAAATCAAATTACCCTCTTCATCTTTCTTGGTGTGAATGTGACATGGCAAATCCAACACATCATTTCTGTCTTGATCTTTCACTTTCTTGGGATTCCAGGGCCCTTTGGGCTTCCCCTTGAACTTTCCTTGAGCCACAACTAAGGCCTCACCAGGAGCAACTGGCTCGGCCTTACCCTTCTGTTTCCGATTGGAAGTACCTCCACTGGTGTCTTGGGTGACTGTTTTGTGCTTGCCACTCCGGAGTCGGTCTTCCTCTTTGCCGTTAGCGTATTTGGTGGCAATCTCCATCATCCGAGTCAGAGTCATATCTCCTGTCTGACCGAATTTAAAATTCAACTCCCGATACTTAACGCCTTCCTTGAAGGCACAGATTGCTTGGTGATTTGACACATTCTCCACTATATGGTGTAACGCGATCCATCTCTGGATATAGTCTCTCAAGGTTCATTCAGTTTCTGTACACAACACTACAATTTCGTCAACCCTGTCGGTCGCTTGCAAGTACCCTCAAAAGTTCTAACAAACACTCTGGCGAGTTGTTCCCAACTGTATATGCTACCAGGTGCTAATTGGTTCAGCCACGCCCTGGCCGAGCCTTCCAACATGAGAGGGAGGTGCTTCATTGCCACTTCATCATTGCCACCACCAATTTGCACAGCCACTCGGTAATCTTCAAGCCAAGTGTCAGGCTTAGACTCAATGGTGAACTTGCTGACTCCAGTCGCCAACCTGAAGTTGGGAGGAATCATTGCAGCCCTGGTGGCTCTACTGAAACACTCGGGACCAGAAACGTGCACTCTGTTGCCAGTCGGATAATCTCTGTCATGACCTTCCCTATGCGCTCTGTTCCCGTCAACCAGACCTTGAATGAGAATAGATCTCACATCAAAGCCTGGCTCCCTTGGGTCGACTGGTACTCTTCGCCCTCCGCTGTGGGGCCGCCTGTCATCCTGCCGCCGAGGCACGTATGACCCACTCCTCGGACGAGGCGTGGGCACTCGACGACGATCATTGTGGTCGAGTCAGTGATCATACTGCTCGCGGTTTCTGTACTGATCCTGCCAGTGCCCACGTCCCTCACGCTGCAGAGGCGATCTTGGGTTGTGAGCCGACTGGACTGTGTCCGCCACAACAGACCTGCTATGAATCCTATTCCGCAACTGAGATACTGTTGTATTCTGTTCTCCGGCTGCTCGAAGCAAGGCTCGGATCTGCATCAAACCCCTCCCTGCCTCTGACTGGGAAGGCTGGATTGACTCTGCTCTTCGGGCTACGGCTGTGAGATTTTGGATCGGAGTGCGGTATACCTGAGTTTGAGGTGGAAAAAGCTGTCGTCGACTGGATTCAGGAATCCGCTGCCAAGCATGCTCGTCGAGTGCATGTTGCAGGTAATCCAGTCAAGTGCGCTCAGCCAAGTTGGCCAGGCGCGCTTCCTCCAAGGCCCGGGCCTCGGGGAATTCTCCAACGATAGGAGTGTGAAGTGCATCCATGTTGCGACGGCGAAGCTCTTCCCTCCGCTACGAAGAAAGGGGCTCGGGGTAGTACTCCTCGTGAACACGCAACGGATCGCCGCCGCCATCGCCACCGTTGTTGCGGGGGAAGCCAGGAGGACTAGGTGGTCAGTCGACCATCAAGACTTCTGCCGCGGGATCGCTGCTGTCGCATTCGGATGCGATCTCAATGCAGCCAGTCGACAGGTCGAACAAGCCGTAGAGAGTTTCATGGGGCTCGATTGCCGCGACATGTGAGGTGGCCGACTAGCGGGCCACCGCATGCCTCACCCACCGCTGGAGCCACGACCGACCGGAACGCTTGTGCCGGCGAGTGGCGGGGGATGAGGACACCATAGGAACCGACTGATATTGGGTCGACGATTGTCGGAGAAGGACGCCGTGGATGCACGCGTGAAAGTGCATCGCCTCGTGGACGGGGAGCGCACCGACGTCGGGCGGAGCTTCCTGGAGCCAGGCAGAGTCGTCAGTGATGAACACGAGCGCGCCGAGATGGATCTCGCGACCCTCAACCAGTCCGCCGACGGAAACCATGACGATGAGAATCGGAAAAATTGCAACTCCACCAGAAAGTCGCGAAGACACCAGCCCCATGGCGGGCGCTAGCTGTCATGGATCTAAGACTGACAGTAGAATGGGGGTAAGTATGGGGAGGCAAGATCTTAGCTATGGTGAAGTTGTACACACGAGTTTTACGAGTTCAGGCCCTTCGCAGAGGAAGTAACTGCCCTACGTCTCGGTGCCCGGAGGCGGTCGACTGGATTATGTATGTGTGTGTTTACAGGGGGTGCGAACCCTTGTCTCAGTGGAGGGTGTGGCTTATATAGAGTGCGCCAGGACCCCAGCCAGCCCATGTTACAAGGAGTTTAAGGTACATAAAGAGATGGCATTACTGGTAACGGTAGCCTTAAATGCCTTAATGGCCTTAAAGGTTACAGAGTGGACGCTTGCCCGTTGCTGTTCTCGACGACTCTTGTTCTTCAAACAGGTCGAATGGATTCTTGTATGGTCGAATGATCATGTGATCGAGTGACCCAAAGAAGGAGGAGTCTCCGAGTGACTGGTAGGTCGAGTGGATTGCACTCGACACCTTTGTTGGCCCCTCCCTGTCATCTCTTGAGCTTCTTTGCTTCTAACACAGTGACCTTGGATAGGACATATAGGTCAGGCCTATTACCCTACCCCAGGTCTATGTCCTCATCACATGCCACATAGTTGCTCCATGGAAAACGTATACGTTCACAGGTACATCACACAATTTTCCCCACTAAATCGTCTGTGATAGCGTTGAGATTACACACAATATTAACAATTTTATCATTTGCGTTATTGAATGCATCACACACAGTTCGTAGAAGAAACTGTGTGGCAAAGGCTGTCAATCACACATAGTTTTTATGTGGTAAACGTTTGTGCAAGGTGGCCTAACGCAAACGGTTTTTAAGAGGATGTTGTGTGTGCAGTGGAATTGATCGCACACGTAGTGGGTCCTAGAAACGTTTCTGATCTCCATGTCTATCGCAGACGTTTTGCTTTCGCAAACCGTGTGCAGTGTAATCCCTAATTGATCCCTAATTTAAAAATCACATGTTTTGAATTTGAAAGTAGGCAATCACTTAATTCATATCCAACCATGTTTATTACAAATATAGGTTCAACCACCAATGCATAATTCGATGCACAGGTACATATACTGAAGAACTACAGAAGCACCAAGTAAAGAATGATGAACCATAGTTGTACTAAAGACTATAAAGAGAGAGGCGAAATACATTCTGGTTGTTGGAGAAGGTGAAGCGGAATGCCCATATTGTGCCCTCCTCCATGCGTAATGCACGCACGACTCTAGGCCAACCCATTGTGATGGCTGCCCGTCCATCCTTCATTGTCTTCATTACGACTTCTCGATGCTCATTGTATTCTGTATGAAATACTTTAACTTTCACTGTGTGTCCACCAATCATGTACTTTGTGAGGTAATCTTGAGTGAACTGCTTCGGGAACTACTGCGAATGAAAAAGATTCAGACATTTTTGTCTAACAACTCATTATGGGCAGTAAAAAGAGAAGGCTACAGAGTTTGTAGTTACCATCCTACAACTCACTGTTGTGTTGGATAGAGCATAAACAAATAATTTGCTTGCGACCATTCATATCTTTTTTCTAATAATCCTTATCAGTTTCCTCACATGATGCTTGTTCATTAATATCTCATTGCCCCATACGCAAAAAGGGTCAATGCGTGGATCCTGTCGGATTTCGGGTTCCGGCAGACCCTTGAGGTTCGAACACTGGGGTGCGCACGGAGATTTCGCCTTCTACCTACCTGCACCCCTCCGCCTCGCTAAGATCTAAGCTATGGAAAGAATAGCACGAGAGACACAGGGTTTATACTAGTTCGGGCCACCATTGTGGTGTAATACCCTACTCCAGTGTGTGGTGTGGTGGATTGCCTCTTGGGCTGATGATGATGATGAGCAATACAAGGAAGAACAGCCTCGCGAGGGTCTGTTCTTGGCTGGGGGGGATGAACTGCTGGGAGGAGTTCAATCACCCTTCTCTCTCTCTGTGATGCTACTCGATCCGATCCCGGCTTGTTTCTGGGTTGGCCGATTCTCGATCCCCCCTACCCTGGGGGTGGCTAGTCCTATTTATAGGCAAAGGCCCTGGGCCTCTTCCCAAATATTGAGCGGGAAGGGCGCCAACAATTGGCCATTTTGAAGGGGAACATCTGGTACACTTATCCTGACTAAAGTTGGTCCTCGCCTGCCAAAGGATCTGGTGGTGACGCTGGCTTGGGCTCCACAATGACTTCCTCCCTGCCGTTGGACTAGTCTTGGTCTCGTTGCACCTAAACGGGTGCCTTTGCTTGATGCTCTCGCCTGCGCTTGCTCCCTTTGCACCAAAGAGGAAAGGAGGACACTGCGCGGCTGGCGCCCGCCTGGCACCTTTGGTCGTCATGGCTTGCGTCACGGGCACCTCGTGAGGTACCCTGCCTTGATCTCTCCGCCTCCTCGCGAGCCAGCCTGAGGAAGCTCCGTGTCGTCCACCCCGCGAGGCTTGGCCCCTCGCGAGGGTCTTGGGTCTGTGTTGATGGAGATGGGCTATGCTGGGGCCCCCTTTGAGCCACGCTGCAGGCCGCAGGCAGGCAAGTCTGGGGACCCCCGTTCCCAGAACGCCGACAGTAGCCCCCGGGCCCAAGGCGCGCCCGGACTTGGCCATGCAGGGAGGCGAAAGGGCAAGAGCGAAGCGCCGCGGGCCCTAACAGCCTGCGGCCTTGGGTGCCGCGTGGCGGTTGACTGGACGTGGGCGCCTCAGCAACCGCACGAGTTGATAAGGGAACGGCATCTGCCTAGGCTTTGCTTTTTTTGCTTTCTCCGGTTGCTGCTCAGATCCCCTTTCTTGCGCCTCTCCTTCCTTCCTCCAAAATTTCCAGATCTACTCCGACCGCGTGACCTAGGAAGCCATGGCGCCTCGTCAGTCCCCGGCTGGAGCTTGGTACTCGTCCGCCCTGGACTCGCCGAACGTGTCGGAGGCGAGCCTCGCCCGGTTGCGCCGGATGGCGGCGGCACAGGGCATCGACGGGGGGAAGGTGTTCAAGGCCGGCTCCGCCACCCCTAAGGGCCAAGGGAGCACCTTCTATCCGTTCTTTGTGAGCGCCATTGCTGCTGGCCTGGTGCCTCCCTTCTCCGAGTTCTTCTTCTCTGTCCTCCGCCATTATAAGCTACAGGCTCTGCATCTCCACCCCAACTCTGTCCTTCTCCTGGCAATCTTCGCCTATTACTGCGAGGCTCACGTAGGGGTGCAGCCCTCGGTGGCCCTGCTGCGCCACTACTTCTACCTCCGGACCTCTCGCGGTCCTGCTTCCGCGTGCGCGAGCTTCATCGCGTACGGTGGCGCCATTGCCATTTCGAACCCTGGGAAAAGGATTGAGGGCTTCAGGAGCAAGTGGGTCTTGGCAGATGCTGGGTGCATCCACCCTCGGCTGATCTTGCCCATGGAGCAACCCACGAGCTCCAGCAATTGGGGTCGAGCGGAGCTCGCGGACCCCCGCGCGAAGCTAGTGTTGGAGAAGATGGACGCGGATCTGAGGCCGGCTAACATGGCGGCGGCGAAGCTGACCGGCGCGTCGCTGCTGAGGGAATTCCTGGAGCGCCAACTGGCTCCGCTTTGGCAGTACTCACTTCCGATGTGGAGGCCCCATCCGAGCCCCGTGGCCTTGGCTGACGAAGATCTGGCCGCGGTCCTCCAATCTCTGGTCGGGGGCGATGTGGCGAGGTTGGAGGGCGCTCCTACGCCCTTGTTCCTCCGCGACGACTAGGAGCGGGTAGTGGAGTCCATGCCCATCTTCAACGGGGATGGGCCCGTGCCCATGGAAACTCCCGGGGAATCGGTGGACGTGTCCTCCGACGACTCCAGCGAAGA
The DNA here is from genome assembly GCF_003073215.2 of Triticum urartu. Classification (NCBI taxonomy): domain Eukaryota; kingdom Viridiplantae; phylum Streptophyta; class Magnoliopsida; order Poales; family Poaceae; genus Triticum; species Triticum urartu. The sequence continues at coordinate 326,409,857 of NC_053028.1, read as the reverse complement.
GGAGGAAGGAGGGGAGCGGGAAAAGGGCCTAACTCTGAGGCGACTGACGGAGAGTCGAGGGCTCCCCTCCCCTGGCGCAGGTCCCGCGTTCTCCGCCTCTCTCCGAGCGATGACGACGAGGATGATGACGAGCAGGACGGCGGGAGCTTGCCCCCGATCCCGAAGAAGGACAGGACCGGGCTGATCTCCCGCGGGTCTGCCCCGGCCCCGAGGCGGACCGCAGACGCGCCTTCTGCTTCCAAGCTTCCCGAGGTTGACCCTTCCAGCCGGCTTTCAGGCTTCAAATTTGGCCAGAGGCCGCTTGAGCTTACTGGCGACGACCCATAAGCGCTTGATTCTTGTCTTTATTTCTTGTTCTGCTTATGAGGCTTGACATCCGCATCTCTTGGATAGGCTGGCGCCCGTAGCAAAGAGGCCGAAGGGAGCTCCCGAGGATCCATCCGTGGCAGCGCCTCCACCCGCAAAGGAAGGTGACCGCGACGCACGGGCTTCTCTTGCCCGGTCGTCCTCGCGAGGCCTGGCTGAGATGGCTGGGGCGAGCTCAGCCCCCATGGCCCAAGTGACTCCCGAGGCACCTTTGCCTGCTGCTGCCACTACAGCCGTTGGGGCGCAGCAAGCTTCGCCTCAGGATGTTGTGGTCGCGCTGCCGCCTTCTCCTCCTACTCCACCGACTGTTGTCTCTCCAACTCCTCCTGCCATTCTGGATCGTGCTGCTGCTGAGCTGGACCGGTTGCGGCAGGATCTTCTTGGCGCCGACCCTCGCTTGGTGGCCGGGTGCTTGGAGCTGGCTTCAGGATGGATTTGCTCCTACGCTTCGATTCGGGCGGCGCTGGTCCAGGCCTCGACGGCTTGCGATGAGGAGAGGCAGGCCGTCCTTGAGGCGAAGGCTGCTCGTGACGTAGCCCTAGGGGAGGTGGTCGACGTTCGTGGTCGCTGCAAGGCGCTGGAGGACGAGCTGCAAGGCCTGCGGGACCAGCTCGTGAAAGAGGTCCACCTTCGCCAAGAGCAGGAAGAAGGCGTGAAGGCTCGTGAGGCGGCCGTCGAGGGCCGGGAGGCCAAGCTCAGGAAGCGCCGCGGCCGCCTAGGCGCGCTGGAGCAGGAGTTGGGGGCGAGGAAGGTCGAGCTGGACGACAAGGCCCAGGTTCTTGCCGAGGACCGCGTGGCCTTTGCGGAGATGGAGGCGAAGGCTCGCTCCTCGCTGAGGACGCTTTACGACAGCGGCCTGGAGAGCCCGCTGGCTGGCACCAAGGACAGCCCCGCCAAGCTGCTTCCCTTCCTGGTTCATGCTCTTGAAGATGTCGCCCTTGGCCTTGGCCCCACGGCCGAGGCCGAGGCGCATGTCCTGTCTTCTGCAGAGCTGACGCGGGTCCTCACCCACATCTACCTTCGCGATCCCGGCGTCGACCTCGACAGCCTGCTGGAGCCAGTAAGCGGCGAGCATGCCGCTGCCGCTGCCGAGGCCGTGAAGGGTCGCGCGGAGGCCCTGCTGGGGAAGTTCCGGGCCTTCAGCACCAAGCCGAAGCAAGGCGCTGCCGACCCCGCTGCTCCATGAGGCGAACCCACTCCGCGCTGCTCCACCGCCGACAAGTGACTCCGTTGTGGCTCTTGTCCTGCCTTTAATTCATGCACATGTATCATGCCTCGGGGAGGCGTTTAAACTTGCGTTTGGCACTGAGATAACAGTGTGGACTGTAATATTTGCTTTTGAATTCCTTGAAATTTACGCTTTTCCTTCCTACTTGCTTATGTTCTACGCCGGTAGAGCCCGGCCCCGCGCATACCTCAGCCGCCGTTAGCCCCGACCGGAAACCAGGACGGGACCAAGGAGTGAGGGGCTACGTGACAAGTTAGTCTCCTGAGTCGCGATGCTCAGGAGTCCCCCTTGGCGCACGAACAGCAAGTAGGGAGGTGTGATGTGGGTGGATCTACCGTTCTACATCTGTAGAGCCTGGCCGCGCGCATACCTCAACCGCTGTTAGCCTTTCGGAACTAAGGAGTGAGGGGCTACGTGACCAGTTAGGCTCCTGAGTCGCGATGCTCAGGAGTCCCCCTTGACGCTCAAACGGCCTTCGTACCTTGGCTCCGCTCGGGGAGAGACGCGCGACGAACCAGGCCCGGGGGGCCTGGCTGGGTGGCGTGCGTCTGGGCGTGACCCAGGCGCAGCCCCCGTGCCCAGCCCCCTCATGCGGCACTCCCGAGGGGAGGCGTTATGATGAGGCTAGACACTGAGCTCTGGGCTCCCTGAGGTTGATGCGGCCCGGGGGCCGCCCTCAGTTGTTTATCACCAGCGCGGAGCATAGGGCTTCTGTATGTGTACGGGCATAGCCGCTCCTCGGCAGTGTCGTCAGCCAGCGTGAAGCATGGTGCTTCCACTGGTACGTGGGAGGGGGCTCCCCTCCGGGAGGAGCCCCCGGGGCGTGTACAGCCCCGCCCTGACACGTGGCTGGCACGGTAGGGCCTGGCGAGGTGTATCTGGGCACCCGTGAGCCAGCGCGGGACTCACGGGGCCCTACCTCTAGGCGGGTTGCGCCTGGCACTGGGCCTTATCTTGTGATGTGTCCCTGCAAATTTGGTTAGATGCCGGCACTCTACGTCCTCGGGTCCCAGCCCTCGAGCTGGTCTCAGCCGTCGCTGGTATGCCAGGTCGCGATGCCGTGGACGAGGTCAGAGGGTGAGGGCTGGAGAGCCAGTAAGAGCCCTGAGTCGCGATGCTCAGGTACCCCCCCTTTAAAGTGCAAGTGGTCGGCATGGAGAAGAAGAGGTGCCGTGGACAGGCATCAAATAATCAAGCATGGTGGGTCGAGCGCATAGCTGGAAATAAACGCAAAAGGGATACATGCCGCTGGGTCTGGGCCGAGCGACTTGGGGGATGATGCAGCCCGAGGGGCGCCCCCAACAAGGTAAGCTAACAACATGAAATAAAAGGGATACATGCCGCAGGGACGGACCCACGCGGATTGGGAATAATGCAGCCCTGGGGGGCGCTCCCAGCTGGAAATGAAACTTGAAAGATGTCACCTGATGATGTTGAGGACGAAGGAGTGCTGGCGTAGCAGACTCGGTGGGCGGCGGAAAGCGATCCTCACGAGCCCCCAGGCCCAGGGACCTCGGGAGGCTCCGGAGGCGCTGGTGGCTCTTCGCGGACCATCTCCATCTCCGCCAGGGCTGCGGAACGCCTGGCCTCTTGAGCCTCCATGATGCCCCTCATAAGGCGCTGGTACGTGGCAGCCGCGTTCGGCAAGCCGTAAGGCATGCGAACATAGGTGTGGGGTGGACCTTCGCAGCACCCCACTCGCGAGGGCCAGAGGCGCTCCAGAGAGGCGACTCGATTGAGCCCTGGTATGTCGATGCAGACGCGCAGCCCACCATCCTCGCCTGGATGGGGAGCCACAGCTGGTAGGCGGCGGCCGCCTTTCATGACTCTTGACTACTGTAGCTCCTGAATGGCCTTGCTGACGAACTCCTGAGGGTCTGGCTCTCCTTGCCTTACTCCTTCTTGAGGGAAACGTGCTTCGAAACACGCCTCCATGTGGTGCCCAAGCGCCTCCCTCGTGACCTTAGCCAAGTCGGTGGCCCTCCAGGGGAGAGCCCCCGAGCCCTGCCTGAGGAGGGCGTCGGGCGTGCTTTCCTATGCGATGGAAGGAGGTTCCCCCTGGGCAGGCGCGGGCCCTGAGGGGCCAGGCCGGATGATGTCTTCTTATTCCTGGGGGTGGTCTCGGGAAGCCTCCTGCTTCCGCGATCCAGGTCTTCTAGCAATGCGGCCTGAAAGGCTCGTTCCAGGGAACACACCGCGTCCTTCTCTTCATAGAGCACCGTGATGACTCCGCCACTTCCTGGCATCTTGAGGACGTTGTAGCCGTGGTGAGTTATGGCCATGAACTTGGCCAGCGCTGGGTACCCAAGGATGGTGTTGTATGGCAGGCGAATGTGAGCGACGTCAAAGTCGATGAGCTCGGTGCGGTAGTTGTCGCATGCCCCGAAAGTGACAGGGAGGCGGACTTGCCCAATCGGGACCGTGGATCCATCGGTGACTCCGGAGAAAGGCTTGGTTGGCTGAAGCTGGTTGTAGGGCACTTGGAGATTGTTGAATGTTTCCACGGACAGGACGTTGAGCCCTGCCCCGCCATCGATGAGGATCCTGGTGACCACCACGTTGCTGATGATTGGGGAACAAAGCATCGGGAGGACTCCGGCTGTAGCCGCACACTCGAGCTGATCTGCTGACCTGAACATGATGGCGCACGCCGACCACCTGAGAGGGCGCGTGGCTTCCAGCTTGGGGAGGACTGCATTCACTTCGTGGGCAAACTGCTTGAAGATGCATTGAGAGGCTGGGGCTTGAGCCCCGCCCAGGATGCGGGCGACCGCGCGCGGCTCCTGGAAGCCCCCAACCCCCTCGTCCTGATGGCGGTCCTCATTTCTCCTTGGTTGCGGTGGCAGCGGAGGGAGGCCTGCGTTGCCTGGCGGGCGATCCTTGTGAGGTTGATCCCTCCAGTCTCCCTCGCGAGGCGGGTCTTGCCAACGATCCTCGCGAGGTCGATCGCGCCACCCTTGGCGCGGGCAGCGGTCTTCCCAGCATCCTGCGTTCCTTCCTCCTCCTCGACCATAGCCCCGGTCACCGCGGTCGGGGCGACGGCCGATCCTTCCTTCTCGCACGGCTCGGAGCTCTTGACATTCGTTGGTGTTGTGGGTGTGGAGGTCATGGTACACACAGTACTGACTGCCCTTGGAAGGTTCAGGCTGATCACTGCCCCACTTGGTGTCTGGTTCTGCCGCGAACATGGCATCCCCCTTGCGCTTCACATCCTTGGCCTTAGGCTTCTTCTCTTCTGGGTCTGCGGCAGGCAGCTCGAGGAGGGAGAGACGCCCTTCCTCAGCCCTGGCGCACTTGGTTGCCAAGTTGAACAACTCCAAGGAAGTGCACAGGTCTTCATGCATCGCCAGCTCCTCCTTCATCTTGACATCGTGCACGCCGTCGGAGAAGGCTGAGATGATGGCCTCCTCGGTCACCTTGGGAATCTTGAGGCGTGCGTTGTTGAAGCGCTGGATGTACTTCTGCAGGGTCTCTCCGGGTTGTTGCTTGATGCGGTGCATGTCGCTCATGGCGGGTGGCCAGTCGCGAGTACCTTGGAAGTTGGTGATGAAGCAGGTGCGCATCTCGTCCTAGGAGGAGATCGTGCCTGGAGCCAGGTTCAGGAGCCAGGTGCGGGCCCCATCCTTGAGCGCCATGGGAAACCAGTTCGCCATGACCTTCTCATCTTCGTTGGCAGCTTCGATGCCCAGCTCATAGAGCTGGAGGAACTACGCAGGATCGGCCATGCCGTCGTAACGAGAAGGCAGGTCTGGCTTGAACTTGCCGGGCCACGCGACGCTGTGTAGCTCGATGGTGAAGGCACGACAGCCAGCTGTGGCCACGGGAGGCCTTGGGTGATGGAGAGCTTGGTCTTGCATGTCCCCACACGCTGCAGCTGGGAGCAGCGCGGGGTCTTGACGTGCGGGAGCAGGAGCATGGTCGCAACGTGCTGGAGCAGGGAGCGCCCCGGCAGCTTCTTGCGGGCAAGGGACTTCTTGGCAGCTCTGCTTTTGCCGCGCTGGCACCTGACGGAGAGGGTTCCGCCCAGGGGCCACGCGCCTTGGAGCCATGGCGCCTTCTTGAGGAGGAGGCGGCCGGGGCACCGCCGGAGCTTCGTCGCCCGCGCAGGGCGGGGTGCGGTGCAGCGGAACGGACGGCGCAGGAGAGCCCCCTGCGGCACGGACGAGCTCGGCGACGCGGTTGAGCCATTCTTCGTAGACGTCATCGACGGGATGGTAGCGCAGGAGCTCGTTTGCCGCGATGAGCGCAGCTCGAGCCTCCATGGGTGCATGGAGCGCGCGGGACGAAGAACCGGCTGGGGTGAGCGAGGGAGTAGCGGTGCGGCCGTCTTGCCGCACGGACGGATGCTGAGACGACGCTTGCTGCTCGTCCCCCGCCGGGCCGGTGGCGGCGTTGACGGCAGGTGACGGGGAACGGCGAGGACGCCCGCCGACAGGAGCCGTCTGGGCGACGCGGGAAGCGAGAGCGGCCCGGCGCTCGGCGTGAGCCCGACGAGCGTCAGACATGGACGCGATGGTCGGAGGAGAACGGGGTGGTGGAAGACGAATTCCGGCGCACCCCTACCTGGCACGCCAAATGTCGGATTTTGGGTTCCGGCAGACCCTTGAGGTTCGAACACTGGGGTGCGCGTGGAGATTTCGCCTTCTACCTACCTGCACCCCTCCGCCTCGCTAAGATCTAAGCTATGGAAAGAACAGCACAAGAGACACAGGGTTTATACTGGTTCAGGCCACCGTTGTGGTGTAATACCCTAGTCCAGTGTGTGGTGTGGTGGATTGCCTCTTGGGCTGATGATGATGAGCAATACAAGGAAGAACAGCCTCGCGAGGGTCTGTTCTTGGCTGGGGGGGATGAACTGCTGGGAGGAGTTCAATCACCCTTCTCTCTCTCTCTCTGTGATGCTACTCGATCCGATCCCGGCTTGTTTCTGGGTTGGCCGATTCTCGATCCCCCCTACCCTGGGGGTGGCTAGTCCTATTTATAGGCAAAGGCCCTGGGCCTCTTCCCAAATATTGAGCGGGAAGGGCGCCAACAATTGGCCATTTTGAAGGGGAACATCTGGTACACTTATCCTGACTAAAGTTGGTCCTCGCCTGCCAAAGGCTCTGGTGGTGACGCTGGCTTAGGCTCCACAATGACTTCCTCCCTGCCGTTGGACTGGTCTTGGTCTCATTGCACCGAAACGGGTGCCTTTGCTTGATTCTCTCGCCTGCGCTTGCTCCCTTTGCACCAAAGAGGAAAGGAGGACACTGCGCGGCTGGCGCCCGCCTGGCGCCTTTGGTAGTCATGGCTTGCGTCACGGGCACCTCGTGAGGTACCCCGCCTTGATCTCTCCACCTCCTCGCGAGCCAGCCTGATGAGGCCGTGCCTGAGGAAGCTCCGTGTCGTCCGCCCCGCGAGGCTTGGCCCCTCGCGAGGGTCTTGGGTCTGCGTTAATGAAGATGGGCCGTGCTGGGTCCCCCTTTGAGCCACACCGCAGGCCGCAGGCAGGCAAGTCTAGGGACCCCTGTTCCCAGAATGCCGACAGATCCTTGCCAAGGGCATATGTACCTACAAGCAACAAGTCAATATTAGAAGCTAACAAGTGTCCAGGCCTGGATCTATATGCACTACATTATGGAACGACGGGGGGAGTACAAGCCGAGGGATGAAGCTAATCTCAGCGGAAAATGGTGGCCACTGTCGTTGTTGTCCTGCATAAGTAGTGGAAACGCATGATAAGTACAGCAACCTTAACATCAAACGAATATAGCAAAGGTAAACAACATCATCTCCAAATGATAGCTTGAATGTGTTGGTTTCAGCATGCTGTTAAAGCAGATATAAAATGGAAGGCAATGTTACCGATAGCAGGCTTAACAGCCATCAAATATTGCAACTGGTATTGTTGAAAATGAATAGAACGTACGTAATGCTTAAAGATCACACTAGATAAATGTGTAAAACTAAAATAAAGGGCATGTGTTAACTACACCAGGAATAACTGGAACCAAATATAGCCGTTCAATCTGGTATTGATGTAGTCGAGCGGCACAGTTTCGACTTGCACATAATGAACAACACATTGTGAATGACTGAAATAAACAAGGCATAAATGACCAGTATAACAACCAAATATAGCCATTGAAAACTCGACAGAGTCTCACTGCAACCAATCTAACAAGCAAATACAGATAAACATGGCATATGCTTGAAAACTGGACAAATGCTCACTCCAACCAACCTAACAAGCAGATACAGATAAACAAGGTATCTGCTTGATAACTGGAGAAATGCTAAAAAAGCAACCTAACAACCAAATATAGATAAACAAGGCATCTGCTTGATGACTGGAAAAATGCTCACTTCAACCAAACTAAGAACCAAATACATATAAACAAGGCAACTGCTCGATAACTGAAAAAATGCTCACTCCAACCAATCTAACAACCAAATATAGAGAAACAAGGCATCTACTCACTATAAACAACCAAATATAGCCATTTGTGAAACTGAAGTGGACAATTCATACTTAAACATCACATAGCCCTATTGAACAATACATTTTTGCATAACTAAAATAATTAAACACGGCACAGTTAAAGCACCGCACGACAAATGCTACAACAACAAAGGGTACGGATTGGCAAGCTAGAAAAGGTAAGAGTTGCCGATAGAATGTTGCCTCACATTTCATGGACGGGATCCTTCCAGTTGGAAGAGCACAAACCCATGGTGCGCTCTCTGATGTCACAGATGGGCTGTTTCACCTTGGAAGATCCTTCGTGGGTGCCCTCCTCGTGGTCGTGGTCGATGAGATCTGACTTGGCAATTGAGGATCCCAAGTCGCCGTTGTAGAATGTGTCCTTCAGAAATGACAAAATGGGCTTGATGGTGTATAAAGCTCACAAATCCTTGACCTCTTGGCGAAGGAGATCAACGGTAGGTCCGTCGAAGAGATCGACGGCGGTTGAACAAGAGGGGTTGGGGATGTACCACTTAACCTATGACATGGCCCGCGTGAAGCCGTCGCGATGGACGAGCTTGATGTCGTACCTAGCTTTCACGAGATATAGTAATACGCTAGCCCGCTGACATGAAGCCTTCAGCATGGCAACGTAGTCAATGTCTTCACCAGCTTCCGCGACGACGTGTTGCTCCGGGATCGACATGTTGGGGTGAACGGTGGCCACCTAGCCAACGTCCACCGGAGAGGCCATGATAAATCTCTTCTTGGCCAAACGCTTGTCGGGCTCCCCGGGATACGTGGTCGAGCTTAGGCTGCGACATTATGGAGCAGGGGATGTGGATATGGCGGGGAGGGACACCGCAGGTCTCATCTAAAAACATATGGGAGTGGGGCGACGGTATGGGAATCGCTGGGTAACCTGAACTTTATTATCTAAGCTAGGAGGAACGGGCAGACCGGCAGCGGTTGGTGACGGCCGCGAGCTAGGGTTCAAGGGGGGAGGGGCGGGTAGGGGACTGTGGAGGGGGGTGTTTGAGGATACGTTGTGACTACTGAAAATTTTAGTAATGGTGGGTGGAGATGGTGCTGGACGAGGAAGGGCGACGGTTCAAATGCCCCGGCTACTGCAATTTTACTATAAGGTCGGTGCTGGAGGAGTGTGGGCGACGGTTGAAGTACGACGACTACTAAAATTTGGTTAAAGAAATTGATGCGGGGCGGGAGTGACCAAGATCACGCACGGTCCAATAACAATATGTGTGTATGGTAATGAGGAAAAGTGGCGCGGAACCGACGATTTTTGCAACGCTCAAGGCGGGTAGTTTGTTTTTATATTTGTAGCTAGCTGGTCTATCTCACACGGTTCGTACTAATTTCCAAATAAACGTACCCACCTTTAGCTTGCACAGGTGGTGGTTTTACAGCGCACTTGCATTGCACACGGTTAAGCCAGTACCTCCACCCTTTGCTCGCGCTTGCGTGGACGTGGTGATTTTACAGCGCACTTGCATCGCACACGGTTGAGCTAGTACCTCCACCTTTGCTCGCGCTTGCGCAGGCGTCGTGATTCACAGCACACTTATATCACACAAGGTTAAGACAATATACCCGTGTCCGTTGAGCGTCATCAGAGTCTTTGCAGCAAAAAATAACGTTAGAGAGGGTCAGAAGACAGCCACACCAGCATGTGGCCCAAATATATATGAGTTGAAAGGGTGGTCTGTGATGTTCGAAATTCCAATGCACAACTTTGACCGCGCGGGCCCACAGTTGGGCGCGTCATCGAAGATCAATGAGAGGTGCCAGAAGTCAAGAACCACCTGGAAGTGGCCAAATATATGTAGGAATATTGGGGATGTTTAAAAGTGTAAATACACAATGCATAACCACGTCTTATGGTAGGGCCCACAGATATGCGTGTCGTCACAAAAAACCGCACAAGGGAGACGTGGTCGATCAGAAGACCCCGTATGCACTGCATGCGGCCTGAAAATATGTATGGGTACGGTGGTGTGTGATGTATTTAAATCCCAAATGCACAACTTCTATGGGCTACCAACTACATTACAAACCGAACACCGTACCCGACTCCAAGCCTGGTTCAATACGTACGATGTCAGTTTCCCAACTTCGAGGCGGTAGCGGGGGGTCGTCCCACGCGTGCGCTCAAAATTTGTTTGGTCTAGCATGGGACACATCTATATCTATACCCCTATATAGTGTGCGAATAACTTTGAAAGTTGGTCATTAGATGAAGCCAATCCGACGGTATAGAGATGGCAAATATGAGCACTACTGGCCATTGGATATCATCTACATTCCACCAGATTCTGCCACATGTACAATCTAGAAGACTCCATGGTTGAACTTAAGCATAATGCACAAACCTCAAAACACAAGCACTTCTCCTTTGTTCTCTAGAATCTTCCATATCTTAATTGCCCAAACTTTTTTTCTAAATGAATTGTCACTTTTTTTACTTTATGCTTTACAATGCACAATTCCATGAATCTTAAAATAGATTTTTTATAAAACTAATTGATTTTGGATGAGATGAACTATAAGAATTAAACGAACATCCACATCATGCATATATTACTCAAAGCTTACATGCTATAGTGTGGTATTTATTCATAATTTGGTTACCAAATCTCATGCGTGCAATGCACGTGTACCTTACTAGTATCAATAGGAAACCATCATGGTCAAACCCTTCTCGTTGTTGGGTCAAAGGGATAGATTGTGTGGGGCCCCCTAATTGTCGGTAAAGGATAGTATATATACCTTGGGGAGCCCACAGATATGTGTCACGTCTATAAGCCGCACAAGGGAGACATGCTCGAGAAGAACACCCTATACCCTGCATGCAACCTAAAAAAGGTTTATATAATCACCATGATAGGTCAAGTCAATCATTCTTTAATTTTTTAGAGCAAAAATAACCCATAAAAACATAGTAGGTTTATATAATCGCCATGACAGGTCAAGTCAATCATTCTTTAATTTTTAGAGCAAAAAATAACCCATAAAAACACAGTCTACAAATTAGCAAAACAAGGATCCCAAGGTTTATATAATTGCCATGATAGGTCACTATAGAGATATAATATATCTCTATAATGACCATGTCATGGCATTTAAATGAAGCTTGAGATATGCAACTTCCCACCGGGTCACCCATCCTTGGACTACTCCAGTCTGAGCATGCTTAACTTCTGCGTTCTATTTGACTAGGCTAGCGGATTGGAAGCCATCCCTTTCTGATAAGAATTGCCTCCTTGCCATTACGGCGTTTCATGCTAGTCACCCTATGGGACCTACTCCCTCCTATCACACACATTTGTGCATTTTACAAACTGTGTGGGATATTTACATGGTTGTTGTGTCGTCGCTAGCCTTCAATGAGAACTGACACTAGTAGCGGGAAAAAGATGGGAGGAGAGGCGGGAAACCGATGAGAGGAGTGGCGAGAAACGGTAGCCTGTTTAGAAAACCTAGTAGAGAAGGAAGCGTGAGCTAGCACGATGCATGCGCGCAGTGCTTACCCATGTACAGATGTACTGCATTTTCTGTCGAAAGGGATCAGGGTTGCCGTTCGATCATGGAGCATCCAATGGTGCACACGTACGATCCATTGGGTTTGGGTTCTGGCTAATCAGAACGCACAACTCAGATCGCGTGCGCAGCAGCGGGGAGGGGGCATTGGCCACAGTTTTGTAGGCACACGACTTTCGTGAGTGAACTGTGTGCTACTTGAAAACATTTCATGAGAAGAATCTCGGTTTTTAAATCCCCGTAAATCCAAAACTAACCCGAAAATCATGAAACCTGGCATGGTGTCACGACATGGCACATATATGTCGAGGAATTTTTTTTGTCCATTTTGGCACAAGTTTTATTACAAGCCTCTTACAAACCGGAGCTTCTCTCAAAATAGTCTCGTGGTTCCGATAGGGAAACGTGTCCCCCTTGTGGGCGAAACGTAATCACTGCCTCTTTTCGCCTTGTATTTTCTTATACGAGCAACATGGAACGACAGGATATCCTTGCTGAAATTTGAACTTATTCAGGGTTCATTTGGCCTTTTTATACACTAATTGAGTTTCTTAGGCATTTAATGTCCATAATTCAAATCTAAACTTCAAATGCATGCTCCAGTTCACCAAAATGGCTAGAAAATTTATACATGTGTCCTTGGGTGCATGTTCAGGTCACATGCCAGGAATGGGAACGAATTACAACCATACCCGCATCCTGGATCATCCTCAAACATTTGGAATCTCGGTTTTTAAATCCCCGTAAATCCTAAACTCACCATAAAGTCATTAAAGGTGGCATGGTGTGACGTCATGGCACATATATGTCATGGTAAAAACATTGTCCAATTTGGGCCAAGCTTTATTACAAACCTCTTACAAATCAGAGCTTCTCTCAAAGAAGCCTCGTGGTACCGATAGGGAAATGTGTTCCCCTTGTGGGTGAAACGTAATCAATGCATCTTTTCGCCCTTGTATTTTCTTCCATGGGCAACATGGAACAACATGATATCCATGTTGAAATTTAAACTTATTTAGGGTTTGCTTGGCCTTTTTATACACTAATTGAGTTTCCTAGGCATTTAATGTCCATAATTCAAATCTGAACTACAAATACATGCTCCAGTTCACCAAAATGGCTAGAAAAATTATACATGTGTCCTTGGGTGCATGTTTAGGTCCCATGCCAGGATTGGGAACGAATTACAATGGTACAGGTGTCCTGGCTCGTCCTCAAACATTTCGTATCTCGGTTTTTAAATACCCATAAATCGAAAACTCACCAGAAAGTCATCAAAGGTGGCATGGTGTCACGTCATGGCACATATATGTCATGGTAAAAACATTGCCAATTTGGGCCAAGCTTTATTAAAAACCTCTTACAAACTGGAGCCTGTCGCAAGAACCCTCGTGGTGTCAATAGGGAAACGTGTCCCCTTGTGGGCCAAACGATAATCGCTCCCTATTCTAGCCTCGTATTTTCTTCTACACGCAACATGGAACAATGGGAGATTCACACTGAACTTTGAAATTATTCAGGGTCTGTTTGACCTTTTTTTATTCATTAATTGAGTTTTCTAGGAATTTAATGTCCATAATTCAAATCTGAACTAGAAATACATGCTCCAGCGCACCAAAATGGCTAAAAACATGCATGTTTCCTTGGGGTGCATGTTTAGGTCCCATGGAACGAATGGGAATGAATTCAACCGTCTCTCCGTCCTGGCTTGGCCAAAAACATTGCGAATCTTGGTTTTTAAATCTCTATAAATCCAAAACTCACCAGGAAATCATGAAACTTGGCATGGTGTCACTACATGGTCCATATAATTGTCCAATTTGGGTGAAGCTATATTACAAGCCTCTTACAAACCGATCTTGTCGCAACCCTCGTGGTTCCGGTAGGGAAACATGCCCCTCTTGTGGCGAAATGATAATCTCTGCCTCTTCTCGCCTTGAACTTTGTTTTCTACAGGCAACATAGAATAACAGGAGTATCGGGCTGAAATTTGAAACTATTCATGGTTCATTTGGCCATTGTATATATTACTAATTACTAAGTTTTCTAGGAATTTAATGTAGTCCATAATTAAAATTTGAACTACAAGCACATGCTCCAGTGAAGCAAAATGGGTGGGAAATCGTACATGTGTCATTGGGTGCATGTTTAGGTCTCGTTTAAGGAATGGGAATGAATTACAAACTTGTCGTCGTCCTAAAACATTGAGAATCTTGGTTTTCAAATTCCAGTAAATCAAAAACTCACCCAAAAAACATGAAACTTGACATGGTTTCATGACATGGCACATATATGCCGTGGTAAAAAATCGTCCAGTTTGAGAAGAGGCGCACACATTAGTAGCCAACGAAGTCCTTTTTAAAACAAAAGGCAGACATGTTAATACCGCAAACGGTTGTATTATATTAACCATGTCGAAATTTAACCATACTCGGTGGCGTGTGTGCAGTTTTTTGATTAGACAGGATGAGCACAAGAAGTCCACCGTGCAGGCTTGACGGGACGCGTGCGAGCAGTCTGCCGCGCAGGCTTGACAGGATGCGTGCATCCTGTCCACCTCGCAGGCTCGACGGGACACGTGCGAGCAGCAAGGCCGCCCATGCTCACCAGGGAGCGAGCCCTTTCACCTCCATGCACCATTCGCCGCCCGCCTCTCTCACAAGTTCTCCATTAATGGTTAATTAAAGCACCTGGATGGAGCGTGTTTGCTTGTGATCCCATGGCAGCATTTTCTTTGTTCGTGTTTTCAACTTGTATTCCGCCCTAATTTAAATTGCCACATAGGGCAACGGATAATATGACCACAAATAAAATGGCAACGGATAATACGACGACAAATTTACAATGGCACAGATAATAATTGTCTACATATTCCGGATAATTTAAAATGCCACATGCAGCAAAGCCCAGAAGACACAGGGGCAAGAGAAGAAGGAAATTGCAGACAACGATCTGGGTCGCTACTGTCTCTACTCGTCGATGGATCGCCGGGCGACGACGTCCTCCAGGTCCTTCTTCAATTCCTCACGACTTTGCTTGAAAGCAGCCACGGATTCCTCCACCTCCTGCTCGCGCTCGATCCAAAGCTTCCTCAAGTCACCCATCAGTTCCTCGACGACCACTATAAGCGTCATCCCTAAGGCACTGCTCTGCTCATGCAACATCTTCCAGCCGGCGGCCTCCTCCTCCTTCTCGGCAAGCACCTTGAGGAGCTTCGCATTGTCACCCATAAGTTGCTCGACGAGGCCGGTCGCTTTGTCAACCGAGGCATCGCTGATCTTGAGCAGCTTCATCAAGCCGTCGACCAGCTCCTGCTGCGTAGTGACGCTAGTGAGAATGTCGTCGTCGCCGGCGAAGGACTTCAGCAAGGCTGGCCCGTCGCGATGGCCGACGCCGCGAATGCGCTTGTGAGATCCCTCGCGTGCCCGTAAGAGCTCGTTCCAGGGCTCCGCGGTGCGCCGGGACATCTCTATTGCAGCTGCGGCTTCACGGCGGGACCTCTCTAGTGCTTCCGCGGAATTGGTCTTTGCTGCCTGGTTATATGTCCACCCTAAACTCCTCCTACCAGTGATGGCGGAATGACTTGACAGGAAAGACCAGTTTTTTGGGTGATGAGGAGAGGAATTGTGAAGTAATTTTCGAGTGGGTAGTTTTCATAGCCCGATGCTAAGTGTGAACACATATTAGTTTGATAGGTGTGAACAGATTTGTAATTACTTATTGCGTTGTAATCTGCAATGTGACGAGAAACAAGGTCCAAATTTATTAATGGCAGAAGGTTGACCACGTGGTTGCTCGCTGTTGAGGCAGCCGCGGTGCACTCTGCTCACGTCCGTCCGCGTGTTTTCCTGCCATTGAGGCGGTCGCAGCGCGCTCCGCTCTAGCATCCCTGCGCGCGCTCTGCTCGCCGTTGAGGCAAATTTACAATGTCAACGGTTAATAATTCTTAATAATTGTCTTACATATAAAGGATAATTTAAAATGCCACATGCGGCAAGGCCCAGAACACTCACGACCTACATATGCATACAATTATAATAAAATATAAGTGAAAAGGCTGAGCTGGTGGCCTTCCGACGATGGTCTTCTCGGGCTCCATGATCAGCATAGCACCCTTGCGGCCGTTCACTCCAAGTGTCCCGACCCGCCTCCGCCTACAGAGCTGCTGGCGCTGGGAGGCTCTTAGGGCTGTTGGGCCTCTTCCAGAAGAGCTTGACAGCGTGCAATTGCACGCATGACAACTCCGCGAACTGCTCCATTTCCATGTCTCTGGCCTGGTAGCAAATTCCGTCCATCACCTGCATCCTCAAGATAACACGTTGGCGATGTTCTACTTCGTCGGGGACGTCAACTCCGCCAAGGATGCGCTCGAGCCTGGCCACCACATCATCGAGATCGAGGTTGACATGGCCGCCGCAGGCAATGATGAAGCCGCGGGCTGCCTGTGTCTTGACTGAATCACATAGGCCCTCTGCCCATTCCTTGTGTGGCATCAGGCTCTCAATGAGCATTAGTGACGGTGGATCTTCGGGTGGGTCATCGATCATGCCGCCGAGCAGCTCTGGATCTTTTGAACGATGGATGGCAAACTACTCATCACACCTCCTCTGTAATATGTCGATTGTGCTCCCAAGGACTATCACGCCGATATCGCTGCCGATGGGCCATGGTGCCTGCACCTGATGATGAAGTTGTTGCTCCCCGACCTTCTCCGGCTCGTTCTCCTCGCCGAAGATATAACACAGGTAGGCATCGACGTCGAAGCTTTCGTCGTTGCCTGGCATGCTTGGAATAACTAATGGTAGATGGGTGAGGACTAGATCTGCGCAGAGTGTCGCGGCGGTGCATTGCCGCCTGGGTTATATGCAGCAAGCCATTAGCTTGTGGCGGGAAACCGATGAGGGAAGAGGCGTGGATTTAAAAATTCACCCATGTGGAGCGCGGGAAGCATTCGCTGGAGCGCGGAAAGACTAAGTGGAGCACACACACACAACCCGAATATCGTATCCGGTGCCACGTGTTATTTTCACACAAGTGTTAACATAAGGAAACACATGTGTAACTTACTTATCATTGCACACGAGTACTCGCAGACGCATCGTGTGCAATACTCTTAGCCACCGCAAGCAACTAGTTTGCATATTTCAAAATTTTTTGTACACACAGAATCGCACACGAACTAACTGTATTAACCGTCTGTGTTGTAATTTCTCATCCAAATAGTTCATCCGAGACGACTATTTGCCACGTATCACACACATCTTGTTAAGTTGAACCGTTTCCGTTGTGTTCGCTAATCGAAAATAGTTCGTCCGAGTGAACCGTATGCCCTATATCATAGACACCTTGATCCGACTAACCGTTTCTGTTGCACTCCCTAATAGCAAACAGTTCATCAGAGCAAACTATATGTCGTATATCGCACACACATTGATATGGCTGCCCGTTTTTATTGTTCTGCCTCATCGCAAACAGTTCAAACGGGTTAACCGTGTGCCCTGAATTGCACACGCAACTAAAATGTGAATCGTGTTTGATGGCTCCGCCATCGCAAATGTTTTGCACCTTTTTGACGTTTTAAACATCCCCATTTCTGATTAATGCATCGCACATAATTTCGACAAAGGGTCTCTGATCGTAGTGTCGCGTTAGCAGCATCCTGCAGTAGGATAACAAAATAACAAAGCCCTGCGGACGTGTCAACTTAGTAGGCCCAGAAGTCAGTCTCTGAATCAGGTGGGTCCGAGCTAGCAAGGAGGGAATCATTTTTCTTGCACGTAATAAAGAGGCCCAGAAGTCAGTCTCTGAATCAGGTGGGTCCGAGCTAGCAAGGAGGGAATCATTTTTCTTGCACGTAATAAAGAGGCACTTCCTTCCGTGCGAAGATGTAGCTCGTGGGTCCTAGCTGTCATTCGGGGGGGGGGGGATTTTTCGCAAAATAAGAAGGAACATCCTTGCGTGCGAAAATTGCAGTTGGTGGGTCCAACCTGTCAGGGAGAGGAATCATTTATTCCTGCATAATAAGGAGGCACTAGCTTGCATGCGAAGATGTTGCTGGTGGCTCCCCACTGTCAGACTCTTGACGTACTCCACGTTGGCTCTCGTTGTTGACCACACATCGTCGAGCGGACCACGGCGGTGGACGACAGCGAGGCCTAAGACCAGAACGATCTAGAGTCGTGGTGTAACATCCCAAAATTTTCAGATTAGGAATGTTAATAGGATCATTCTTTGTCATCATGATTTCTATGCATATTTGAATTTTCTGTTTATTCGAAGTGTTTTCCAACTCAAGGCAAAAAAATTGGAGTGGAGATAATATGACTTCTCCCCTGTTAATTATATTTGGAAAATGCTAAGAATATATTCTGGAGTTTACATAAATTATTTTGGCATTGTGGAAGCTAAAAGTTATTTTAGAGTTTTATAATGCTCTTTATGTGCTTGCATTGCATAAAATATAATTTTTTCAAAGGTGCATATGTGTTTTAAAAGTGTTCACAGTATTCTATATTAGTATTAATATTTTACAGTCTGTTCTGGTATTTTTAGGAATTCATCTGGTATTTTATCTTTAGTCAAAACATTTATTGTGTAAAAGTTTTTGCCAGATATTACTGTTCATTTGGACCGCACTGTGGCAGCCCAAAACCTTCTCTTCGCCCGTGCGCGCAAGATAGCGCAACAGCAGCAGCAGCTGGCAGCCCATTTCGGTGCAGCAGAGCCCACCCCTCTGTCTTTCATTTTTTTTCTCTCTCTCACCTCTCAGCCGCTGACGGGGCGGACCCACCTGTCACCTCTCTCCTCTCGTCCAGTTTCCTGCACGCACACGAGTTCATCTCCCGATCCAAATCTTCGATCGATTTGATCTGTTCCTGCCCTTTTTCCCACGCCCGACCCTATATATATATTCTTCCCAAGCCCTCCTCGTCCGATTTTTGCCAATTTGAGATCTCCCGTGGCCGTTTCGCCCTGTCCCGATCTCGTCAGAGTTCGCCGTCCAGAAGCTCTGTTGCGGCCGATTTCGTCGCCACTAGGAGATTAAGATCCCCACCCTCGGCGCCGTTCCCTTTACACCAATGTTCCACACCCTCCTGACTTTTCCGTTTACTCATATATGCCCTAGAACGAGGTTAGAGTTCCGCCGGAGTTCTTGGACGCCGCCGCGCCATAGTTCGAGCACTGCCCCCAGCAGAGCTCGCCCCGTCGCCGTGGACGCCGCCAAACTCACTGCCGTCGTACGCCGCCTTCTCTGGTCGGTCCTCCTTCGCCGGAGTTTTCCTGTAACCGTGGCCGTCGTCGAGGTCCGAGCCGCCTCGCCCTTCTTCTCCAACCCCGGCGACACCCCAGCGTGGGTCCTCCGGTGAGCACATCTCCCGACCTCCCGATCTTGTTTTAACCGCCCGGATCGGTTGTTGTTTTATTCGAACCGGTATGCACTATTTAGTGGCCGTCCACCAGTTAGCCGCCACAGCAAACACCCATCAGCCTATCACAGTGCGCCACGTCTCAGGTATTTTGTTTTAATTAGAAAAGGGCAGATTTGTTCATGTTTTTCAAACCTTCATAACTTTTGCATCGTTTGTCCAAATTTGATGAAACCAACGCCAAATCCTTCATCATGATTACCTTTATCCAACACACCTATCCAATATAATTTTTGAAACAATTAAATTTGAATTTGATAGAATTTGAATTTAACCTTTCGGAGGCAGTATCTTTCAAACCGTTGATCGAAATTAGTTGATTCTTTTTGCATTGTGACCCTAATAGCATGTAGATAAGATATACCTACTGATACGTTCTGTTATTTAAGTTTTATTGAATTCCTTGCTGTTGACCTTATTGTGATTGTTATGTGAGTATGGTTTATTTTATCGGTGCCTTCGTTAATCCTATAGATTATTCGGAGTGTGAAGCGGATCGGAATTAATCGTTAGATTACTTCAACAGAGTTCCAGGCAAGTTTGCACTTTTGATTTTGCTCATCCTATATTCTGCTATGAATGTGTGGTTTTAATGCTAGCCTGATATGTGTATCCCGTGTTATCATGTTTTGGTATTGATTGTGTTATGTGATAGTGTGATCAACTTGCTATGGTAGACGTGGGCATGTGTCGAGTGATCCATGAAAGTGATGAGTATTTATAGTCGTAGTGATGAGGACATCCCAGGTTCACCTCGTTTATCATCTTCTCCTAATGATAAATCTCAGCCATCAAGTGAACCTTCTACAAAGAAGATCTATTTGGGTCCCATGACAAGGAGCCGTGCCAAACAAATAGAACAAGAGGTGAACGCGCTCCTAGCTTATCATAATTCAAATGACCATGAGAACTTTATACTGCCTAAATCTCATGTGCTGATTTTACTTAGGTACAATGTTAAGGACAACCAACAACATTCAACACATGAAGAAACAAGTTTTGGAGCCCATACAACAAGTTTGAAGAGAACTAGTTTCAACTTTGAAGAAAGCCTTGTTTTGGTGACAAGGACGACTAGTTACACCGCAAGGAAGAATATCAAGCCATCTCAACACTCTATTGTTGCATGTGCAGTTCCAGAATTCGTCCAAGAACTTGCTGAATCATGAAAGGCAAATATATGAGCATCCAGCATGAGTGGGAGTACAAAATGGAGAGCATATGAAGTCTAATTTCAGGAAAATCAAACGGTGCATCATTTGGAGTCCTGAGTCAAAGAATATGAGAGTTCCAATGCAAGCTGCCAGGGCATTAATTGCTGCGCGAGGCTCCATGAGTTTGCTCCCTTGACCAGCTGGTTAGCACGAATTTGAACCCCTCTTTTGGCCTGGTTTCACACCTAAACTAGGAGGGTTGTTCCTAGTATAAATACCCCTTCCCCCACTTCAGCCACAACTCTTTGGCAATTTGATTTCAGCATAGGTTAGCTAAGTGCAACCAGAATATTGTTTGAGAGTTCACTTCCTCCTTAGCTCTTGTAATCTTGCCTTATGAGAGGGTAAACTCACTTTGTGATTTTACAACAGCAGCCGTTGAGGCACCGACCAGTTCGTGCTTCCAACTTCGTGCGTGGTTGCGTGGATTGGAACTAAGAGTGTGGTTGGGCGAATACTTGTCGCTGGTTGTTGCATTTGCAATAGTTAGCTTCGGTCTCGTCAGGTTGCACTAGTTATCCTTTACCCGATAGCATTGTTGGTTGGGATCGAGGGTTTCCTTCGTACCCTTCAGGTGGCGTTGATTCGCAACATAGAGCAGATCCTCCGTGAAGATTGGGCAACCCCGTATCATCTTGGTATTAGAGCTTTGGTTGACACGGTAGGATCTTGTATCCCTAGTTTAGTTCATGTTCTTGTTCATCCTAAAAGTCCAAAAAATAGCCCCACAAAAAAATCCCTTTACCTAGCCCTTTGCAGCCTTTAATCTGTTATTTGGTGAGTTTTATCAAGTTCTTGTCCACTAGATCTTTGTTTTTAGTTGTTGAGTTTCCCCCATCCAATCTTGTGTGTTTGTGTTCATTTTCGTGCACAGACATCAGATCTGCATCCTCCACCAAATCATGCATATCTTTGTCATCCGGAGTCCGTTTTGAGTGTTTTTGTGCATTTTGAAAAGCCCACACTATGTGCTCTCCATTCATCCTTGTTAGATCTGATTCCCATCGTGTTTTCCACCCAGTTAAATCAGATCAGTTCGTGTGTGTTTGCTGCCAAAGTTTTAGCTGCATGTTCTTGTTGGTTGACTTCATCTATTGTGATTTTCGTGATTCCCCCAAAGTGTGTGTTCAGATCCAAGTCCCTTGTTGAAAGTTTGTCAAAAAAAGAGCAAAAGAAAGAAGAAAAGAGGCAAAAAAAGATATCTTCCCAAAGAAAGAAAGTGTGTGCAAGAAGCAAAAGAGAGAAAACTTGGGACTGTTCTTTACTTGTATCTTGAGAAATCCCTGTTTGTGTTGTGAGCTGAAACGTGTCAAGTGTGCAAAGTCTTCAGTCCTTGCTTGTAGCAAATCTGATTCCTTGGCGAGAGTTGCATTTACCTCACGTATATCTCATTCAGCAACTAAATGCACTAGAATCTTGTGTGGATGATTACTTGGTTCAACAATATCTAGATTGCAGATTAGTGCATCTTTTGCTACATATATACCCCACCCAAACTCCACCAAACAGCCCCGCATGTGCAACCCTAGACTTGTATTCGCTTGATTATCACTCTTTGTATACCAACCACCGACACCACGGTTGAGCATGATTCTGCTCTCACTTGGAAGTTACATGAGCTTCGGTTGGTAAGTGAGGCGAGTTTGAGTTGTTATCGACATATATGCTTCTAGTACTATAGGGCTTTTGGAGAACTAACCATGGCAGGCGAAGAAAACGAGTATGATGTTGAAGGAAATGGGCATCTCAATCAGCCCGTCACACGGTTTCACTTCAACGCATTACGTGATCATCTACGCCGAGAGTTCAGAAACAGCCTTGACCCAATTGAAGAGAAGCAAGGCAAGTTGTCGAGAGATTAGCAGCAACTTATGGGTAATGTTGATGAGCAACTCACTCAGAACATGGCAGCCATGAGGACTGGTATTGTTGCTGATATTGTACGAGAGCTTCGTCAGAACCGAGAAGATGCAAGTGTCCATGGTGAAGAACAAAATGTAACTGATGGGGAAGGTGCTGCCTCCAATGCACAAGCTAGAAGAAACTGTGCTCCTACTCCCCATGCCATGAGACCTCTCGGTCCCGGACGTGGAAATGATCATGGCAATGGACGTGGTCATCATGAAGCTCCTGTTGGTCGTGGTCTTAGAGGAGGCCACCGAAGAGCAAATCTGCACCATGAAGGTAATGGAGATGAGTTTGATGAAGATGAAGATGGCATGCACCAGAATGACAGATTTCATCGTCATAGAAACTATGGTCGTGGACGGCAGGAGGAGAGGTTTGGAAAGCTGAAATTTACCATGCCCAAGTTTTATGGTGGATCTGATCCAGAAAGTTATCTCACATGGGAATTGAAGGTTGACAAGATTTTCCGCATGCACAACTACTCAGAAGAGAAGAAATTAGCAATGGCCTCACTTGAGTTTGAAGACTATGCTCTAATTTGGTGGGAGCAAGTTCAGATTCAGCGAGAAGAAGAAGGAGACCCTGCTGTTGCTACATGGACAGAAATGAAAAGAGAGATGAGGGCAAGATTTGTCCCAAGGCATTATAGACGTGACATCTTTGATAAGCTCCAGAATTTGAGGCAAGGAAAGTTATCAGTTGAGGAGTATCATAAGGAGATGGAGAAGGCAATGATAAGAGCCCACATACATGAAGATGAGGAGCAGTCCATGGCAAGGTTCCTCTATGGGCTGAATCCTAATGTTAAACGAGTGGTTGATTTGCAGCCATATCGTAATGTGGTAGAGCTGGTACATCTTGCTTCTAAGGCTGAACGTCAATTGCAAGAAGACTCGAAGCAAAATAGAACTACATCCTTCACAGCTCGAGCTACATCAAGTGGGAGTAAGTTTGTACCTCAATTCAATGTTGGTCGAGGTATTATGACTAGTTCTGGTGGTGCAAATCAGCCCCATGCACGTGCAGCCACGAGCAGAAATGATGCATCAAATTCGAAGCAGAAGAGCAAATTTGCAGCTCCTAGTTCATCCTCCATTGGCTCCACGAGGAAAACTAGTGAGATAGAGTGCTTTACATGTAAGGGACGTGGCCACATGAAGAAGGATTGTCCCAACAAGCGTACCATGCTGATCACCGAGAATGGAGAATATGAGTCTTGTAGTGAACCTGAAGAAGAAACTAAAGATGGTGATGAGCAAACCTATTGTGATTATGAGCAAGGTGCCTCTCTTGTTGTCACTAAAGTTTTGAGTGTGCAGATCAAAGAAGCTGAGAATGGACAACGACACAATCTATTTGAAACAAGATCCAAAGTGCAAGACAAGGTATGCAAGGTAATTGTTGATGGTGGGAGTTGTCACAATCTTGCAAGCAAAGAAATGTGTGATAAGCTTGGGCTGAAGCTGCTACAACACCCTCATCCATATCATATACAATGGTTGAGTGAATGTGGAGAGATTAAGATCACACACATGGTACAGGTGCAATTCAAGATTGGAGATTATAATGACACCGTTGAGTGTGATGTGGTGCCAATGAAGGTGTGTCACTTGCTGTTGGGTAGACCATGGCAATATGATCATTCAGCTCAACATTGTGGCAGAACCAATCAATACACCATCAAGTGGAGAGGAAAAGACTTGGTTCTTAGACCCATGACACCCCAACAAATCATGGCTGAGCACTTGCAGAAAGTTTCTGAAGTAAAAATAGTGAGTAAGAAAGAGGGAGAGAAAAAGAGTGAGAGAGAGATCCACAAATCGGTGAGTGAGCGCCACAAGCCAAATCTAAGAGAGAAGAATAAAAGAGAGGGAGAGAACTTAGTAATGTTAGCCACCAAATCAGAACTGAGAGATGTGAGGCTCAACCCAAATCAAGTGGTCGTTGTACTTGTGTACAAAGATGCTTTGCTTTCAGCTAATGACTTAACATGTCTCCCTAGTGCTGTTTGTGATGTCTTGCAGGAATTCGAGGATGTTTTTCCTGAGGAAGTACCCGCTGGTCTACCTCCCTTGCGTGGCATAGAACATCAGATTGACCTCATTCCAGGAGCATCACTTCCGAATCGACCTCCCTACCGCACCAATCCTGAAGAAACAAAGAAGATACAAAGGTAGGTACAAGAACTTTTAGATAAAGGTTATATGTGTGAAAGCTTAAGTCCTTGTGATGTACCTGTGATTTTGGTGCCCAAGAAAGATGACACATGGCGATTGGTAATGGATTGTAGGCCTATCAATATTATAACTATTAGGTATCGTAATCCTATTCCTAGGTTAGATGATATGCTTGATGAATTGAGTGGCTCTACTATTTTCTCTAAAATTGATTTGAGGAGTGGATACCATCAGATTAGGATGAAAGAAGGAGATGAATGGAAAACCGCTTTCAAAACAAAATTTGGGTTGTATGAGTGGTTAGTCATGCCTTTTCGATTAACTAATGCACCAAGTACATTCATGAGATTGATGAACCATGTTTTGAGAGCTTACATTGGCAAATTTGTTGTTGTGTACTTTGATGACATCCTAATCTATAGCAGATCCATTGAGGAACATATTGAACATCTTAAACAAGTGTTGAATGTGCTAAGGACAGAAAAACTATATGCTAACGTTGAGAAGTGCTCCTTTTGCACAAACAAGGTTGTTTTTCTTGGCTATGTCATTTCAAGACAGGGAATTGAAGTGGATGAATCTAAGGTGGAAGCAATCAAGAATTGGCCAAGTCCAATGAATGTAAGCCAGGTAAGAAGTTTCATGGCCTTGCTAGTTTCTACAGGAGGTTTGTGAAAGATTTTAGTACAATTGTTGCACCTTTGAATGAATTGACAAAGAAAGGAATTCCCTTTAAATGGGGTGCACCACAAGAAGAAGCATTTCTTGATCTTAAGAAACAATTAACTGAAGCACCTTTGCTGATTCTACTGATTTCACTAAAACTTTTGAGATAGAATGTGATGCTAGTGGAATAGGTATTGGAGGTGTGTTAATGCAAGAACGAAAACCAATAGCATATTTTAGAGAGAAGCTGAGTGGTGTACAACTGAATTATTCCGTTTATGATAAAGAGTTGTATGCCTTGGTTAGAGTGCTTGAAACTTGGCAACACTACTTATGGCCTAAAGAGTTTATTGTACATTCTGATCATGAGGCCTTGAAACATTTGAAAGGCCAAGCTAAACTGAATCGTAGGCATGCTAAATGGGTAGAATTCATTGAAACTTTCCCATATGTTGTGAAGTATAAGAAAGGAAAGGAAAACATGGTTGCTGATGCTTTGTCCCGTAGGCATGTTCTTTTGACACAATTAGAAGTGAAGGTACTAGGACTTGAGAGCTTAAAAGAACTATATTGCACTGATCATATATTTTCAGAACCATATGCAAAATGTAAAGATGGGAAATGTTGGGATAAATACCATGTGCATGATGGGTTCCTTTTTAGGGCTAACAAGTTGTGTGTTCCAGATTCGTCGGTTAGGCCTTTGTTGTTGCAGGAATCACATGCAGGAGGATTAATGGGACACTTTGGTCGTGAGAAGACTTATGAGCTGTTGGACGATCACTTTTATTGGCCAAAGATGAGGAAGGACGTTGAGAGATTTGTGCAACGATGCATCATATGCCACAAAGCTAAGTCTAAACTGAACCCCCATGGTTTATATACTCCCCTACCTGTTCCAAATGCTCCTTGGGAAGATATTAGCATGGATTTTGTTTTAGGACTGCCTAGGACTAAGAGGGGGAGGGATTCAGTTTTTGTTGTGGTTGATAGGTTCTCAAAAATGGCACACTTCATTCCGTGCCACAAGAACGACGATGCTTCACATGTTGTTGAATTGTTTTTCAGGGAAGTTGTTCGCTTGCATGGAATGCCAAGGACTATTGTTTCAGATCGAGATGTGAAGTTCATGAGCTAATTTTGGAAAACATTGTGGGCAAAATTAGGAACCAAGCTACCGTCTTCAACAACGTGTCACCCCCAAACTGATGGCAAACAGAGGTAGTGAACCGCACACTCTCAGCATTGTTGCGTACAATGATCAAGAAGAATTTGAAGGAGTGGGAAGAGTGTTTGCCGCATGTGGAGTTTGCTTACAATCGGGCAGTTCACTCTACCACAAACATGTGCCCGTTTGAGGTGGTATATGGATTCAAACCACTTGCACCAATTGACTTGCTGCCACTTCCATTGCAAGAGAGATGTAACATGGAGGCTTCAAAGCATGCTGCATATGTGAAGAAGATTCATGAGAAGACCAGAGAAGAGATAGAAAGGAAGTCCAAGTACTATGCTGCTAAGGCAAACAAAAATCGCAAGAAGGTGACTTTTGAGCCCGGAGATCTGGTTTGGATACATTTGCGCAAAGATCGGTTCCCAGAGAAGCGCAAATCTGAGCTAATGCCTCGTGGAGATGGACCATTCAAAGTCTTGGCCAAGATCAATGACAATGCTTAGAAGATCGAGCTTCCTGAAGACTATGCTGTGAGTCCAACATTCAACGTTGCTGATTTGTCTCCATGCTTCGATCAAGAGGGTCAAGAGTCGAGGACGACTCCTTTTGAAGAGGGGGAGGATGATGAGGACATCCCAGGTTCACCTCGTTTATCATCTTCTCCTAATGATAAATCTCAGCCATCAAGTGAACCTTCTACAAAGAAGATCTATTTGGGTCCCATGACAAGGAGCCGTGCCAAACAAATAGAACAAGAGGTGAACGCGCTCCTAGCTTATCATAATTCAAATGACCATGAGAACTTTATACTGCCTAAATCTCATGTGCTGATTTTACTTAGGTACAATGTTAAGGACAACCAACAACATTCAACACATGAAGAAACAAGTTTTGGAGCCCATACAACAAGTTTGAAGAGAACTAGTTTCAACTTTGAAGAAAGCCTTGTTTTGGTGACAAGGACGACTAGTTACACCGCAAGGAAGAATATCAAGCCATCTCAACACTCTATTGTTGCATGTGCAGTTCCAGAATTCGTCCCAGAACTTGCTGAATCATGAAACGCAAATATATGAGCATCCAGCATGTGTGGGGGTACAAAATGGAGAGCATATGAAGTCTACTTTCAGGAAAATCAAACGGTGCATCATTTGGAGTCCTGGGTCAAAGAATATGAGAGTTCCAATGCAAGCTGCCCAGGGCATTAATTGCTGCGCGAGGCTCCATGAGTTTGCTCCCTTGACCAGCTGGTTAGCACGAATTTGAACCCCTCTTTTGGCCTGGTTTCACACCTAAACTAGGAGGGTTGTTCCTAGTATAAATACCCCTTCCCCCACTTCAGCCACAACTCTTTGGCAATTTGATTTCAGCATAGGTTAGCTAAGTGCAACCAGAATATTGTTTGAGAGTTCACTTCCTCTTTAGCTCTTGTAATCTTGCCTTGTGAGAGGGTAAACTCACTTTGTGATTTTACAATAGCAGCCATTGAGGCGGCGACCAGTTCGTGCTTCCAACTTCGTGCGTGGTTGCGTGGATTGGAACTAAGAGTGTGGTTGGGTGAATACTTGTCGCTGGTTGTTGCATTTGCAATAGTTAGCTTCGGTCTCGTCAGGTTGCACTAGTTATCCTTTACCCGACAGCGTTGTTGGTTGGGATCGAGGGTTTCCTTCGTACCGTTCAGGTGGCGTTGATTCGCAACATAGAGCAGATCCTCCGTGAAGATTGGGCAACCTCGTATCACGTAGGCTCAGGATTATTAACCAGGTGAATGCGTCACTGGCAGAGCGCTCTATTGTCCCTAGAGAATGCGCCTTTGGCAGAGCGCACTTGAGGCAAGGTATAGTTTTTAGAACTTAAATCAGGTGAATGTGTCCTTCGCAGAGCACTCTATTGTTCTTAGAGAATGCGCCACTGACAGAGCACACTTGAGATACTTCTGAAGTTCTTGTCATGTTTTCTTATAATCTTGGGGGTTATATTGGGCGAATAAATTAGAGGCGGTTCTGAGTTCAGTTAGTGGAGGTAGGTGAAGACATTCTTCTCCAAACTAACTTGTGTGTTTTGTTTGTCATACATTGCTTTGTGGATGTAGGTTCTCTATATCATATTGTGTGATTTTCCAATACATTCAATGTATTGACCCTTTGTGGCTGCAACTTATCATGTTGCAGGATATTCAGGTGATCAGTGAGAGACAGTAGGGCCGC
This sequence comes from Triticum urartu, assembly GCF_003073215.2. Lineage (NCBI taxonomy): Eukaryota > Viridiplantae > Streptophyta > Magnoliopsida > Poales > Poaceae > Triticum > Triticum urartu. The sequence continues at coordinate 326,381,487 of NC_053028.1, read as the reverse complement.
GAGTCTTCACTCAACATTTTCGCCAATAGGCATTGATGGGACTAATCATCTATTATGCTACATTTTTCGCTGTTATTATTGAATAAAGGTAGCTATGTGCTACTCAGTTTGTAATACTTATGAATTATGGATCATACATTATAGTAAATGATGCACTTGTTATTTGATATTCACATGTACTGTGTGTGCTAGTGAGTCGATCCAGAGACTAGCACAGTGAGCACAGAGACATCGAATCTTAGCAGGTTCGGGTCGTTACACGTGGTACAAGGGGCACTGGAGTCCTTGGCAGAGGGGAGTACGATGGACTGGTTCGGCTACGGGGTGAGGCTGCCGCCATCAGAGAATAACAAAAGGTGTGGGTGAGTATAGGTATGACCTGGACACCGTTGGGAGTAGGGTGGGGCGGCGAGGACTGCGCGGTAGCACAGCCGGCCATGGGAGGCAGATGCAGCCGCTCCAGCCGGCGATGGTTTGGGCGGCTGGAGCAAGAACAACTAGATCAGAGATTGAAGAACCGGGATCACCGTTGTGTGTCAATCCAACAAATACAGATGTCATAATAATTTATTGACGTTTTGTTTTAGATCATTAAATCATTTTGTTCACTAAATGGACAACACCTTGTGCAGGTTTCGTCCTAGTGGGCCAACAAAGTCAGCTTCGAAAGCTGTGGTGGAATGCAGCCCATTTATTTAGGTTTTATAGCCCATTTCATATTGTTGGCCAATACATCTATTTCCTGGGCTTTGACTCAAAAAATAATCTATTTCCTGGGCTACATAAAAATAATAATAGATGATTTACTATTTATGATAATTTACAACGCATTTGATTATTTATTTGAATACACCTATTTACTGGGCTGGGTGAAAAAATAATATTGTGTACATGCAGCCCATTTATTATTTCTTATAATTTACAATCCATTTGATTTTACTAGAAATAGACCCATTTTCCGGGATGGGTGAAAAAACAATGATGGCCTGGACTGAGCATTTCTTATAAAAAATAATATTGAGATAGGAATATTATTTTAAAAAACTTAAGTTGGGCTTTGTAATCTTATTATATAAAAAATGAACTGAGTTGTGCATTTTATTAAAAGAAACATAGGCTAGGAGGTGCTTATTTTAGGATCTTGTGTACAATTGTCGTCCCAGTTGCATTACTGATGTTCATTGAAAAAGGCATGGATAGTAGTACAGTACAACTTTACATAGTTACTCAACCCACATTCAACGACGCCTGAAAAGGCCCAAACAAGGCCCGTGTACAACCTTTTGAAGTCATTGTGCTCAATTTATAACTTAAATAAAAAAGTTAGAGTACAATGGAACCTAATTAAAAGTTGTCATGAGCGAAGAAATAATTCAACGGGTCCCACTTGTGTGTGTGTTTGTGCGTGCGCGCGTGCATGTGTGTGTGTGAGAGACCCATTGTGACGCCCTCGATTTGACCATACACTAATTATACACGCAAATGTGTACGATCAAGATCAAGGACTCAATGGAAGATATCACAACACAACTCTAGACAAAAATAATAATACAAGCTTTATATTACAAGCAAGGGGCCTCGAGGGCTCGAATACATAAGCTCGAATGCACAAGAGTCAGCGGAAGTAATAATATCTGAGTACAGACATAAGTTAAACAAGTTTGCCTTAAGAAGGCTAGCACAAAAGTAGCAACGATCGGAAAGGCAAGGCCTCCTGCTTGGGACCTCCTAACTACTCGAAGTCAAACTGCACATAGAATCATCCTCGGGATCCTCTGGCTTCTGGACTCCAACGTCTGGTCGCAACAATCAGGTATAGAAAGGGGAAAAAGGGGGAGCAAAGCAACCGTAAGTAATCATCCAAAGTACTCGCAAGCAAGGAGCTACACTACATATGCATTTGTATCAATGAAAGGGGTAGTATATGTGGACTAAACTGCAGAATGCCGGAATAAGAGGGGAATAGCTAGTCATATCAAAGACTACGCTTCTGGCAGCCTCCATCTTGAAGCAGAAGGAGAGAGTAGATGGTAAGTTAACCAAGTATCATCGCATAGCATAATCCTACCTGGTGATCCTCCCCTCGTCGCCCTGTGAGAGAGCGATCGCCGGGTTGTATCTGGTACTTGGAAGGGTGTATTTTATTAAGTATCTGTTTCTAGTTGTCATAAGGTCAAGGTACAACTCCGGGTCGTTGTTTTACCGAGGGACACGACTATTTGTATAGATAAACTTCCCTGCAGGGGTGCACTACATTTCCCAACACGCTCGACCCCCTTTGGCCGGACACACTTTCCTAGGTCATGCCCAGCCTCGGAAGATCAACACGTCGCAGCCCCACCTAGGCACAACAGAGAGGTCAGCACGCCGGTCTAAATCCTAAGCGCGCATGGGTCTTGGCCCATTGTCCATTGCACACCTGCACATTGTGTACGCGGCCGGTGAGCAGACCTAGCAACCTCCATTACAAAGGAAGTTGCGTTACGTGGTCCAACCCGGCGCGCGCGGCTCAGTCGCTGATGTCACAAAGGCTTCGGCTGATACCACGACGTCGAGTGCCCATAACTGTTCCCGTGTAGTTGGTTAGTGTGTATAGGCCAGTGGCCAGACTCAGATCAAATACCAAGATCTCGTTAAGCGTGTTATCTTGAAATAACCGCAAACACCGACCAGGGCCAGGCTCACCTCTCTCCTGTGTGGTCTCAACCTACCCTGTCGCTCCGCCATAAAGATCCACCCAGAGGGCCGTCGGGACAAAGGTCCTTTTAGCCCCCAATCTGTGAATCACTCGCGGGTACTGTACGAGCCGACCCGTCTTTAGTCATCAGATGTATCATGTATATGTATATAGGTATATACCCATGATCACCTCCCTAGTGATCACGACCCGATAGTATAGCACGGCATACGGACAAGAATGTAGGGCCACTGATGATAAACTAGCATCCTATACTAAGCATTTAGGAATGCAGGTAAGGTATCAACGTGTAACATCCCAAATTTCCAATTTGGAATGTTATGCATTAGATCATCATTGCATATCATATTTTATTGCATTTTGGTTTGATCCTAGAAATTCTACGCAACTCAAGGACCCACGAAGAGAGTTGGGGATTTTGTTATTTTCATATTTGAGTTATCTCAAATCTTGAAAAGAGGATCGTTTGATTTTAATTATTTTCTCTTCGAATATTTCTTTTATGAAAAATAAAAGAGAGGGGATAAAATGACTTCCCCAAAATAAAGAAATATTGGAGACTTAATATTAAAATCAAATAATATTTTATTTGGAGTTTTTATTGCTATTTTATCCGAATTAGGAAAAATGTGCATTAGAGGCCCAAATAAATGTTCACCTTGCCCAATAGATTTTTAGAGGATGGGGAAAATTTATTTCGGGATTTTTGGAGTCTGTTTAGTATTCTTTTTCTTCGTTTTTCTGCGTGTTAGATTTTTTTTAAAAAGGTTAACCGACCTAGCCGGGCCGTACCCGACTAGGACTCTCCCGGCCTGGGGCTTTAAAGCCCGTGCACCCGAGCCCCGTAGCCCACTAGCGCCGCCTCGCCGAAACCATAACAGAGCCGCGCCGCCGCGGCCGCGCCGCCTCACCTCACCGCCCCGCCGCAAGCCGCGCCGCCGCCGGAGTCGCCGGACCCCGCCGGACCCGAGGTAGCCGTCGCCGGTTTTTCATTAGAAACCGATCGTTTTTTTATAAACCCTAGTTTTGGTTTTTTAAATCGGTTTAGATCAGGTTTTTTTCGGTTCGGTTAAATAGCGGACATTCGCCCGTACGTTCGTTTTAACGAACGGTTTTCGCCCGTTACTCACAGATAGCAAACGTTCGTTCGTTAGCCTGTTCGTCAGTTTTTCTTTTTCTCGGGTTTTTTCGCGATTATTTTTTATCGCAATTTCTGATCTGATTTTCGTTTTAGTTTATCTTTTAGCTCGTTAGTCAGAATCAAGCGATTCAAGCGCCTAGATCTTCGTCTCGAAGCCCTCTTTCTGTTTAACCAACTTGAACAAGATTTTGAAACAGTAAAATTTGACTTTAGTTCAGATTAGTAATCGGATCTTGTTTCTTTCGCAGCTTGAGTTTTGTTGCTTCGTTTGATTTGATTCTTTTTGCAAACCAGAGTTCTTAAGTTGCACTTTCTAGTTAGATCTTCTTATTTGAGTTTTACCCGTGCTTCTAGTTGAGTGCTTATTGTATGCTTGTTTGTTTGCGATAGAGTACCCAGAGTGCGAAGCGTGCTACTACGAGTCTCTAGGTTTTGCGGATCATCAGCAAGGCAAGTAACACTTTGATCATACCTCTTTACTACCTAGTTTTATTGCATTAGATCAATCCTTAAACACTTGCATGCTTAGGATCTGATTAAATTGTGGGTTTTGGGAAGTAGTTGAGGTAGTACCTATGCACCTGTGAGTTACTTCTACGTTGGGAGTTACTTCTACGTTGCTTATATTGCTATGCTATCCTCATAGACGTGGATTGAGTTTGAGAGTATTCATGACATATGTGAGTTTGTTAACTAATGGTTCAACTTAAGGTGGCAACTTAAATACACATCTGGGTGGATTGCTTTTGGACACCTGGAGAACCCAGTGTTGTCCTAGGATATCCCGGAGGACCCGTGTGATCATCCTACGGCCCGCCACCCAGGCTCAAAGGGATCATAAGATTATTCGTGCTAGAAACTTCCGTGTGCAGCCACAAGCTATTATGGGCTCTAGCATAGTTGAGTAAGTTGCGTGAAGCTCTTGAAGAGGTAGACTAGCAGATGTAGTGGGTTGTAGGTGGTATAGTCTACCCAGAGTAGAGAGTTAATGCTTCAGAAAGACCGTGTCTCGAATCTCCGACCATGGATGTATTCCAGTCTTGTGGGGAAAAGTGCGCAAACCTCTGCAGAGTGTATAAACTAATCATGGTTAGCCATGTCCCCGGTTATGGACATCTTGAGTACCTAGTTCTTCGATTATCATGTGGATCTCATCACTCTTAATTTAAATTGATTGGGTTAATGATGATGTTTAAATGGGATTGAGTTGGAGGAACCTTCTCAATGTTTAACAACTACCATGATAGTTAAATAAAATTTATTCCTTTTTTGTAGGGAAAAATTGGCTTTTCGCAGAACATGTTAACCATACAGCCTCCACTAGCCATATATGCATGTAGTGATAGCAATTATTCTGTTCATATTTCTCTTGTGATACTTTGCCAGCATATTCAATGTGCTGACCCGTTTCGGGCTGCAACGTATCATGTTGCAGACTTTTCAAACGACGAGTAAGGAGCCATAGGTCGTTGTCTTTCACTCAGTGATGCCGTTGTAGTTGATGGACTCACGTTATCTTCCAAGCCTTCCGCTGTTATCGATTTAGATGGCCTTAAGCCATATTTATTGTTTTATGTTCTCTTTTGAGACATTCGTTGTAATAAGTGTGTGATTGCTACTCTGTTATAAATCCTCATGTACTGTGCGTGTCAGCATTACCGATCCAGGGATGACACTGATGCACAGAGATCAAACTGTTTGAGGTCTGGTCGCTACACAACAACTGTAGCAACAATAACAGGCTATGCAACAGAATAGGATTAACGGAAAGCAGTAACATGCTACACTACTCTAATGAAGCAGTAGAGAGAAGAATGGGCGATATCTGGTGATCAAGGGGGGGCTTGCCTGGAAGCTCTGCACATAGAAACAGACCCTCGAAGGTGAAGTAGTTGATCACTGGTTCAACCGCGGTCTCGGGGTCTACCGGAAAGAAGTAACGGAGGGGGAACACAATAAATAACAAAGCAATCAAAGCAACACAAAGCATAACATGGCAATACGCGGTGCTAGGGGTGACCTAACGCAGTAGTAGGCGATACCGGCGATGGGGGAAACATCCGGGAAAGTATCCCCCGGTGTTTCGCGTTTTCGGACAGATGAACCGGAGGGGGAAAGTTGCGTGTTCGCTATGCTAGGGATGTGTGGAAGACGAATAGGCTGTGTATTCGGATCCGCCTCGTTGTTCTGAGCAACTTTCATGTACAAAGTATTTTCATCCGAGTTATGGATTAATTTATATGATTTTTTAAAAAGTTTTAATGATTTTCTAGAATTTCTGAAATTGTTTAATCCGAACAATAAGCAGAATAAGGTTTTGTAACCTAGTGCTAAAATAGCCAGAGTGTATGACAGTGGGCCAGGGGGTCCAGTCAGCATGCACACTCAGCAGTTGACTAGTCAACATTGACTGGTCAAAAGGGTCAGCGGGGCCTACATGTCATTGACACAATGACTTGTCCTTTATTTTAACAGGGTATCTAAGTGAACGGGGCCACTATCATAGGGTAGTTAGACTAATTATCCTAAATAACTAATTAACTAAACTAATTAACTATTTCACTAATATTTCTTTTATTTACTTTTTTTAAAGGGCCGGCCCCACTTGGCAAGGGGGGGGGGTCACAGCCCTCCAGTGGCTGGGCAGCACGCACGGCCTCGCCGAGGAGGACCGACGGCCATGGTCCGAAGCAGGCAGGGCCAGGCTTGGGCGGCCGCGGGCGGCGCCGGCGCTGGTGGGGCGTGGCAGGGGAGGCCGGAGGTGGTAGGCGGCGACAGCCAGGTAGAGCAGCAGCAGTGGGAGGCAGCGGGGGAGCGGGCATGCGCGCAAGCCAAGCGCGCGGGAGCAGCAGCGACGAGCGAGGATGGCAGCGGTGAGGCCGCGTGCGGGTGTGCAGCAAGGGCGCGAGGGGGAATGGCGACGCAGGGCTCAACGGTCGCGGTGGCCGTGGCCATTGGCCGAAGACCGACAGCTATGGACGGCGGCCTACGGCAATAATCAGACAACTATGACGACTAAATCAAGAGGGGAATAGGGGGATTCGGTGGCGGAGCTCACCACGAGGCGCAATAAAGGCAGGTGGGAGTTTAGTAGCTGCAGGAGGCGGCGAATCGAGGCAGAAATTGACGACAGTAGAAGGAAGAAGACGATCTCGATCCCGTCGTTTGGTGATGCCCTGGCTCGATCTAGACCTTGTAGACGACGTGGAAGATGACGAGGAAGCCGATGGACACACTAACTTGGCGCGGGGACGGCGGTGGCCGCGATAATGACGACGATGAGCGCGGTCACCGCACGAGCTCTAAGCTCGTTTTCGAGCCGAGGAGGAGGGGGTGCAATGGGGAATGGGAGGGAATCGTATGGGCACGAGCTAGGGTTTTCAAGGGGCTTATTTGTAGGTCCAGAGGGGGCTGCGTGGAGGCCATCCATGGCCAAGGCGCCATGGATGCGTGACACACACGTCCTCTGTCTCCTGTAGCGGGAGGTGGAGGAAAAGTAAGTTGGGCTGGGCCAAAAGTATTGTGGTCATCAAAGGCCCAGTGGCACAACAGTTAGTTAGGCCATATTTCTATTTTTCCTTTATGTATCTAAGTTAGCTACTGCTTCGTATTAATTTGAGTGACCAAATGAATTTACTTCAATGTTAAGCTTAACACATAAATCAGGCACAACATTGTAGTGTTCCATAAAAAGTTTCAAAGCGAAAGGAATTGTTCAAGCATTTTTTTGAAATTGAATAAGCCAATTAAGATGTTGTTGGACCACTTCATATTTTCCTAGGGATTAAATGGTGAGTCAAATGATGTTGGTTTCTACATGATAATTAGCTATTGAATATTTGCAACCCAACGAACATTTTTTTCTTCAAATTTTTGAAGAAAATAATTTGACTAGCAAATTTGAATTTGTACTTGAGTTTGATTTGGAACAAAATGATGATTAGAAAAATAATTCTGATGACTTGGTAGTCATTAGCAGGAGTTTACTATAGCTTAATTATCCGGGTGTCACTATTCTCCTCCACTATAAGAAATCTCGTCCTGAGATTTAGGAGCGGGAGTAAGGGGGAAGGGATTTGGTTACGAAATTCTAACGGGTCTTCTCGGTGTTGGTTGCACTTCTCGAAGAGGTCGATCCATTACGTTGATGTCTTTATTTCTCTGCTCTAGGTCATCATGATGAAGTCAGCATCCTTTCTTCCGGAATTCCATCGTACTTACGAAAGATTAAAGGGTGGGTATATTCCGGGAGAACGGACCTCTGCAAGGTTGACTATCTAGTAACTAACTCGGGGAAGGTGGTGGAAAGTAACTCTCGAACTGAAACTTAAGAAAATATCGAGAGCAAAGTAAGAAGGTACCATGAGAAGTTTCAAGCGGGTAGGCAATCGTTCGATGCCTGAAACAAAGTGTACAAGGGGTCCAGAGCAATAGGAATAAGTTTTGTGTCTGATACTAGAATTGATGATATCTCAGAAGGTAGCTCGTGAATTACATATGAGGCCACACGCGAGGAATATCTTTGGAAACAGGAGGGTGTACAGGAGAGTCAGGTTTCGATCCTGTGGAACTGTGGGTTATGGGCCCACCATGTGGGTTAAAAGCAGGAAGGCGCTAACATTTTGCACGGTCAAGATAGCAAGGTATGCCAGAGGATAACCTGCCAATTTTGTTGGCAACAATGTTGGTACCTAGGGTGAGGGACAAAGAGAACCATTTTTCCTGCTCGTTGAAACGAGGCGGACCAATAGGCAAAGTTCTCGTCCATCGGTGGTTACCAAAATGTCATCAACAATAGTAACACGGTCTTACTAACAAGGTTGTACACCAGGGTGTTTACATAAGCAGCGGATCATTACTTAGATCATATAAACCACGAGAAAGGTCAAACAAGATAATGGAAAGGAAAATATGATTATCAGATTAAACAGAACAATGGAAAGGAAAATGTGTTAAAACACATATTTCAGGGGTATATCCTTCCCAAGGACAAGCAGAGCATGATAGCCATGATAGGATATAATGTAGAAAACTCTTTAGGTAAGGGGAGTGAAATTTTGTGACAGCGTGTTTGGATAATTGAGCAGGAAACATTTAGCATTGGGCTTCAAATGTTCTTGTTGAAAATCGGAGTACCATAGACATGCTTCGAGATAGCATTGACATGGTCATCAGGTGAAGATAAGACTTTGGAAACACAAAGGATTCATCAGGAATAACTTGTAGAATAAGTCTTACAATTTCCTCCTGGAAGAATGGATAACCTTGCTGAAAAGGAATCTGTAACAATAGGGCCTCGGGCCAGGTGTGCTAGGCACGACATCACCTTACCGGTTCACATAAAGACCAATGTTATAACTCTTGGAAATATGTTCCAACCATCATATCTGACCGAGATTCAGATCTGATTGGTGTCATGATAACTCAGACTCAGGATGCCTGAGAAGAAAGGTGCAACACAAATTGTCGAGATGACATTGTAAGATTCACGGGAATTGAACTATGGAAGCAAGTTTTGAAACAAGAGTTCATCATTTAACCAAGGAAAAGACGAGGAGTGGTTGATGAACTCAACAACAATTCATTGAGATTTTTAAAAGATGGATTTCCACACTTATGTGAACAAGGAGATAACATTTGTCAGATCAAATGATATAATGTGGTATGCTCGAGAAAAACATACACAATTAAACATTGGTTGACAGGTGCACCCGAAACATGGGAGGGGTTGCATGATAAATGTTAGAACGATGACTTAATGAACAAAAGAATTAAAATGAATCAATCGACCATTCACTTCAAAGCAATAGGGTTGCTAAAAGTTTTGAAGTTGCACATCATAGTTCAATTGTCGGTTTTCCCGTTAGAAACGACACGGGGACCAAGGAAGGAACGGATATGGTAAGAAGTATCACCTATATCAAGAATTCTTAAGACGTGGGGAAATTCTCACAACATTCTTGAGATAAAAGATGGTAATACTCAAAGGTAAAGGAGAAAAAATGCTGGATAGCAAGGGTCTCAAGGTATACACAAAACATGAACAAGTTTGTGTTGAATGGAAGGCAATAAAGTGGCCAATGATAACACAAATCATCGAGGGGAAAGGATGGTATTTCTCATCGAGAATTCGATAGATATCTCAGAAGAACCCAGAATGTTGATGATGATCATGACACAATTCTCGAGAGATTTCATGAAGGTGTAATCGATCGACGACGACATCAAGTCAAAGGAATGATGAAGCGAAAGGTTATTGGAACCATGGGTATGACACAAACTCGAAATCAAGCTTGTTGTTCAAGGCGAAATGATATGAAGAGGAAGATTGATGTATGCTTAGATCATCGTCAAAAATTTGTGCCCCGAGAAGAAAGACTAGGTAGCACAGTTAAAATTTAGCACAATAATGATATAGCCGATCAGGCTAGGAATGACTTGAAGGATTATTAAACTCGTAAGCAATGAAAATTTCTGAGAGTTATTGAATTGGAGTGCGGAATCGATTCACATATCGGTGTTCTCGAGTGAAATAACTCAGAACCCGGGGGAAATCTGAAATCGGTGAGAAGCAATACTAGATGAAGACTCATAGGAAGCAACACAGTTCTTTGATATTCTTGAGATACTGGAGGGTATTACTCGAAGGAAGATCGACATAGGGGTTGCGGGGATGTATTGATCCGCAGAAGACAAGTGTTTTAACTTGCTTGAGAAATGGGATCAAGTAGAAAATATGGTTGGAACCATGATTGCAAAGGATCAATTCACAGATACCAGATGATATCATATCAAGGAAATAGTTATTATTACAAGAAGCTTCCATTTTAGGATCTACATCGTGTCCATGGGCATGAACACAAGTTCAAGGTCGACTCCCACTTCTTCAATGTATAACCTTCCATTCACCTCTCGCTTTTCGAAAATGACATTAGTTGTTGAAAGTTTTACCTGGTGCAATACCAGATAAGCATGACCCGTGAAATCTTTTGGGTTCACACAGATTAAGGGAGGCATAGTCAACCCATCGGGGCATCGTAGAAACATATACCACCAACTTCAGGAGTAAATAATACAAGCTCAAAAGTGGAGCATGGTTGACAAGCAAAGAATATAATTTACCAAAGGCATTATTTACCCTAGGAAAGGCTCACAAGGTTATTGAATATGAAGGATGCTGTCGGATAAAATTCAATAAAGGATCCGGTGGTCCTCAAGGGGTCTGATGTGAGCATTGGTACCCAACCAGAGGAAGAAAGAATGCAGGAAGATCAGATTATCGAAAAAACTGACTAACTCAAAGCCCAAATGCAAAAGAATTACGATTTTCAAATCAAGGGATCAGAAGCAAACACTCTGACCATGGATGGATAAGTTTAGTAGGCTTAGGGGTACAATCAATGGAAATTTGATCAGTCGAGATCTAGCTCATGTTTAAAATGATGTCTGAGCTGGAAGGATGAATTCTAGGATTCGACTGAGGAATGCGAGCATTCACAACATATTGAATCAACAAACTCAAAATGAATAATGACAATGAATGCCAATAAAATTCTAGACTTATAGGATTAATCATAATGCAGGCAAGCAAGAATTTCAGGAGCAATAGGTTGCTGAGGATTTTCGGAAGATTGAATAGCATTTCGAAGACTTTTGTGAACACATGAACAACAGGGGAGAAAAAAAATCCTCCGTGAGTGTGAGGATTAATTTGTAGGTGTATTCAGGCGACAAGGAACTACAAGGCAGTAAGCACAAAGTTGTCTTGGAGCAATAGAGAGAAGTTCGGGGTATCTTGTAATAATAAGATCAACTGGGAATAAAAGTAAGAACGACGGGTGTATGTATTTATCCATAGGGATATTATGGTGGTAGGGAATTACAAAAGCAACGGGCACAAAGTCTTGAGAGAACATCGGAGAGTATCTTCGGAATATTTTGGTGCATCAAGTAATCATCTGGAGTGAGGGGCTCTTCGGGAGGAAGTAGTTACAAGAACCTAGAGTCAGAGTTAACAAAATCATTTAATCCTGAATAGAAGAGAGATTAGAGTCCAAGAGTATAGACGAGGAGTAAAAGATCCTAATACCACCCAATGGCAACGTTGGCCCGTAAGACACACATCCATGTAGTAAAAGTTTTGCAATGTCTAGACTCGACTTCATCCAAGGAGTGTGGAAGGGGGATTCCTACAGGCAGTTGGCTCTGATACCAACTTGTGACGCCCTCGATTTGACCGTACACTAATCATACACGCAAATGTGTACGATTAAGATCAAGGACTCACGGGAAGCTATCACAACACAACTCTAGACACAAAATAAAATAATACAAGCTTTATATTACAAGCAAGGGGTCTCGAGGGCTCGAATACATAAGCTCGAATGCACAAGAGTCAGCGGAAGCAATAATATCTGAGTACATACATAAGTTAAACAAGTTTTCCTTAAGAAGGCTAGCACAAAAGTAGCAACGATCAAAAAGGCAAGGCCTCCTGCCTGGGACCTCCTAACTACTCCTCGAAGTCGAACTCCATGTAGAATCATCATCGGGATCCTCTAGCTCATGGACTCCAACGTCTGGTTGCAACAACTGGGTATAGAAAGGGGAAAAAGGGGGAGCAAAGCAACCGTAAGTACTCATCCAAAGTACTTGCAAGCAAGGAGCTACACTACATATGCATTGGTATCAATGAAAGGGGTAGTATATGTGGACTGAACTGCAGAATGCCGAAATAAGAGGGGGATAGCTAGTCCTATCGACGACTACGCTTCTAGCAGCCTCCATCTTGAAGCAGAAGGAGAGAGTAGATGGTAAGTTAACCAAGTATCATCGCATAGCATAATCCTATGCGGTGATCCTCCCATCGTCGCCCTATGAGAGAGAAATCACCGGGTTGTATCTGGCACTTGGAAGGGTGTATTTTATCAAGTCTCTGGTTCTAGTTGTCATAAGGTCAAGGTACCACTCCGGGTCATCCTTTTACCAAAGGACAAGGCTATTCGAATAGATAAACTTCCCTGCAGGGGTGCACCACATTTCCCAACACGCTCGATCCCCTTTGGTCGGACACACTTTCCTAGGTCATGCCCGGCCTTGGAAGATCAACACGTCGCAGCCCCACCTAGGCACAACAAAGAGGTCAGCACTCCGGTCTAAATCCTAAGCGCGCAGGGGTCTGGGCCCATCATCCATTGCACACCTACGCATTGCGTACGCGGCCGGTGAGCAGACCTAGCAACCTCCATTACAAAGGAAGTTGCGTTACGCAGTCCAACCTGACGCGCGCCGCTCAGTCGCTGACGTCATGAAGGCTTCGGCTGATACCACGACGTCGAGTGCCCATAACCGTTCCCGCGTAGTTGGTTAGTGCGTATAGGCCAGTGGCCAGACTTAGATCAAATACCAAGATCTCGTTAAGCGTGTTATCTTGAAGTAACCGCGAACGCTGTCTAGGGCCAGGCCCACCTCTCTCCTGGGTGGTCTCAACCTGCCTAGTCGCTCCGCCACAAAGATCCACCCAGAGGGCCGTCGGGACAAAGCTCCTTTCAGCCCCCAATCTGTGAATCACTCGCGGGTACTCTACGAGCCGACCCGTCTTTAGTCATCACATGTATCATGTATATGTATATAGGTATATACCCGTGATCACCTCCCTAGTGATCACGGCCCGATAGTATAGCACGGCAGACGGACAAGAATGTAGGGCCACTGATGATAAACTAGCATCCCATACTAAGCATTTAGGAATGCAGGTAAGGTATCAACAACTGTAGCAACAATGGCAGGCTATGCAACAAAATAGGATTAACGGAAAGTAGTAATATGCTACACTACTCTAATGTAAGCAGTAGAGAGAAGAATAGGCGATATCTGGTGATCAAGGAGGGGGGGGGGGCTTGCCTGGAAGCTCTGCAGAGAGAAACGGACCCTCGAAGGTGAAGTAGTCGATCACTGGTTCAACCGCGGTCTCGGGGTCTTCCAAAAAGAAGAAACGGAGCGGGAACACAATAAAAAACAAAGCAATCAAAGAAACACAAAGCATAACATGGCAATATGCGGTGCTAGGGGTGACCTGACGTAGTAGTAGGCGATACCGGCGATGGGGGAAACATCCAGGAAATTATCCCCCGGTGTTTCCCGTTTTCGGACAGATGAACCGGAGGGGGAAAGTTGCATGTTCGCTATGCTAGGGGTGTGTGGCGGATGAACGGGTTGTGTATTCGGATCCGTCTCATCGTTCTGAGCAACTTTCATGTAAAAAGTATTTTCATCCGAGTTACAGATTAATTTATATGATTTTTTTCAAAGTTTTAATGATTTTCTAGAATTTCTGAAATTTTTTAATCCGAACAATAAGCAGAATAAGGTTTTGTAACCTAATGCTAAAATAGCCAGAGTGTATGACAGTGGGCCAGGCGGTCCAGTCAGCATGCATACTCAGTAGTTGACCAGTCAACATTGACTGGTCAAAAGGGTCAGCGGGGCCTACATGCCATTGACACAATGACTTGTCCTTTATTTTAACAGGTTATTTAAGTGAAGGGGGCCACTGTTATAGGGTAGTTAGACTAATTATCCTAAATAACTAATTAACTAAACTAATTAATTATTTCACTAATATTTCTTTTATTTACTTTTTTAAAGGGCCGGCCCCACTTGGCAAGGGGGGGGGGGGTCACAGCCCTCCTGTGGCTGGGCAGCATGCATGGCCTCGCGGAGGAGGACCGGCGGCCATGGTCAGAAGCAGGCAGGTCCGGGCTCGGGCGGCCGTGGGCGGCGCCGGCGGTGGCGGGGCACGGCAGGGGAGGCCGGAGGTGGTAGGCGGCGGGAGCCAGGCAGAGCGGCAGCAGTGGGAGGCAGCGGGCACGCGCGGAAGCCGAGCACGTGGGAGCAGCAGCGACGAGCAAGGATGGAAGTGCGAGGCCGCGCGCGGGCATGCTGCAAGGGCGCGAGGGGGAATGGTGACGCGGGGCTCGACGGTTGCGGTGGCCACTGGCCAAAGACCGACAGCTATGGACGGCGGCCTACGACAATAATCAAATAACTACGCGACTAAATCGAGAGGGGAATAGGGGGATTCGGTGGCGGAGCTCACCGCGAGGCGCAAGAAAGGCCAGCGGGAGTTTAGTAGCTGCAGGAGGCGGCGAATCGAGGCGGAAATCGACGACAGCAGAAGGAAGAAGACGATCTTGATCCCGTCGTTTGGCGATGCCCTGGCTTGATCTAGACTTGTAGACGACGTGGAAGACGACGAGGAAGCCGGTCGACACACTAACTTGGAGTGGGGACGGTGGTGGCCGCGACAATGACGATGATGAGCGCGGTCACCGCATGAGCTCTGAGCTCGTTTTCGAGCCGAGGAGGAGGGGTGCGATGGGAAATGGGAGGGAATCAGATGGGCATGAGCTAGGGCTTTCGAGGGGCTTATTTGTAGGTCCAGAGGGGGCTGCGTGGAGGCCATCCATGGCCAAGGCGCCATGGATGCGTGACATGCACGTCCTCTGTCTCCTGTAGCGGGAGGTGGAGGAAAAGTAAGTTGGGCTGGGCCAAAAGTCTTGTGGTCATCAAAGGCCCGGTGGCACAACAGTTAGTTAGGCCATATTTCTATTTTTCTTTTATGTATCTAAGTTAGCTATTGTTTCGTATTAATTTGAGTGACCAAATGAATTTAGTTGAATGTTAAACTTAACACATAAATCATGCACAACATTTTAGTGTTTCATAAAAAGTTTCAAAGCCAAAGGAATTGTTCAAGCATTTTTTTGAAATTGAATAAGCCAATTAAGATGTTGTTGGACCACTTCATATTTCCCTAGGGATTAAATGGTGAGTCGAATGATGTTGGTTTCTACATGATAATTAGCTAGTGAATATTTGCAACCCAACGAACATTTTTTCTTTAAATTTTTCAAGAAAATAATTTGACTAGCAACTTGAATTTGAACTTGAGTTTGATTTGGAAAAAATGATGATTAGCAAAATAATTCTGATGACTTGGCAGTCATTAGCAGGAGTTTACTATAGCTTAATTATCGGGGTGTCACACCCATCAGTCAATGCTCATGAATACATCTTTCAGCCATATGCATTGCTGATGCTCAGTAAAAACTTATATAGTTCACACAATCATATACAACATCATAGCACATCGAACTTGCATACAAAAATTTCACGCAGGCAGGACAATCGGGGTGGAAGCAGTGGATCGCTATGGGTAGGGCTATGTTGAAACCAACAAACTCGTACATGACCTTTCATCGTCTTTATGAATGACGAGAAAATATCTTGAATGGTGTGCAAAGAAAACAGACAAACAACACAATAAGTTCCGCTGGCACATTAAGTTGACATACACCCCTTTCTAGAAAAAGTTCAGATGCAAAAATATAACAGGTCACAATCAAATGTACTGGCACATCAGTGCTTCACATCGATAGCTCGAATTTAAGTAGTATCTGAGAAGATTCACTTGCTCAAATTAGAGCACATCCAGGCAGCCAGCCTTGCCTCTTCTGCCAAAGAAGCAGTGGCCTCCGCCGCGCAATGGAGTAGGCCCTGTGCCATCCGTCGTTTCGAGCAACACGGGGAAAGTCTAACGTTGACTACTCTAGCAGACGTCGTCGATGCACCCTGGCACCAGCAACGGCGGCATGACTTTGATTGATGGATTGACCACTTCTTCGACATGCACGAACACTCGGTACATGTACATCCCTAACGTGGTCCGCAGCGGCCTTGGTGGTGACAAATAGTTTAATCCCGATTCCTATACAGGTATCTCAACACCAATCACCTTCGTTATGGTGGAAGGCTTCTTCATCGTTATGGAGGAACAAACATACTTACGAGCTCACCCCCTAGGTTGTTGATAAGCTCATTCATGGACTCGCTGTTCCAAGCACGTCAAGGCATGCCATGGAAGATAAGCTTTGTTAAAAACTCAAGCTTAGAGGGCACCGAGCTCCATCCTGGGTGCCACCGATGAAAGCTCGTCAGTGCACCATCACAGAGCAAACGCCGGGAAGATTCAAACACACGACTGCAGTCAAAAGCTGTCCGGAACCTAACGAAAAAAGTCAGCCGGTGGCGGACAGACTGTCAGGACCCCGATTCCAAGTCACATCGATCCAGCCGGTAACACCTCATATCATTTTGCGGCCTCAAGCACGGTATCCCATGGGTATCGCCTTACCATGGCCCGGGACCGTTTGCGCCTTTTGGCTCACGTATATGATAGTGTCGCTAGCATCCATATGACAGAGAACCCGGGCCGACATGGCTAGTCGTGAACCCAAAGCGGCACAGACCTACGGAGACAGGCATACATGAATCACATCGAACATGTCAGTCATCAACGAGTGATTCCGGGCTGTAGCACTGGGCTAACAGGACTCCAGGGAACCCCGGGCTGTAGCAGGCTAGGCAGGACTCCGGAAGTCACCGTGTGACATTTCCCCAAAGGGACAGACATAGGGACGAAGTGAAACACATGTCGGCCAGTCAAGTGTCCTGAACAGTAGTGCTGGGCTAGCAGGACTCCGGTGAACCGGGCTGTAGCGGACTACTATGGCTCGAGGAACACTAGACTACATTTCCCCATAAGAAAGGCTGCCAAGGATCAACAACTAGAGTGTCGGATCCCACTCATACCAAGCATTTCAATCATACACATAATATGCCCGATATGAGTACATACAACATGGCATCACAACAAAACTCTACAACTCAAGTACTTTATTTAAAGGCTCCAGAGAGCCATACATAACATGTTCATACAGATAGGGGTCACATGACCCGACACTCAAAGTCATACAAACATACAAGCACATGCGGAAGCAACTAGTGTGAGTACAGACTCTAGAAAGAAAGAAGGCTTCTCGAAGCCTGTCTAACTACATAGGCCCTCCATGGCCAGGATCACCACCTGGGTGGCTAGTCACTCGTCGACGTCAAGGTCTACATAAAACCCATCGGAGGGGGCAGTGTTGTCGTCTGAAAACAATAAATAAGCAAACATGAGTACAAAGGTACTCAACAAGTCTTACATCAGATCCTACTGTACATGCTTATTCTCAAGAAGGCGGTGGGGTTAATGCAGCAAGCCAGCTTTGACTCTTGGCTAAGCTATCCTACGGAACTCCACCAGTAAAATAGTTTTTCGCACACGAGTCCACTACTCACCAACACAATACTCCACCGGGGATCCTCCCTCGTCATCCGACGAGAGGGCCATCCTCGGTACTCACACTTATCTTGAGTCTTTTAGTAGTATCCATTAACTTGTCTATGAACTGTATAGGCAACCAAGTAGTCCTTTACCGCGGACGCGGCTATTCGAATAGTTTTATACCCTGCAGGGGTGTACTTCTTCATACACGCTTTCACCACTTACCGCCGTTTACACGACATGTACTCGGCAACCTTCAAGCGGAAGCCCAGCGAGGGTGTCGGCCACGGCCTACCTAAACACTTAAGTCTCTAGTCCAGGTTTATCGCCTATCCAGGTTCCATCCGCAGGGAGTCCGGCCGAGGTTTCCACATACGGCCCCGAACGATGTGAACAGGGTTCCCGAGACACCAAACGGGTGACTCGGTACACCGTGCCACGGTGTATCTACCGCAACATAGCCCACCCCTAGGGTCAGCGCTACGCACGGCCGCCAACACATAACCTACAAACACCAGAAACTATTTGCAACTCCTGGACAGAGTACTAGGGTGGTTAAGAAGCCGAGAGGGTCAATTAAGGATCCCAATGCATGGTAGTAGCTGAATCTTAAATCACACATACAGATCTCAGTTCTTAGGGACGGCCTCAATGAAACAACCCACCATGTACTCCTACATGGCCTCTCATCGATACCTTTACCAAACATGTTCAACACATCCCTCACATTACCGACATAATCATTTCACTCTAGCCCATCACCCAGATGAACCAGACCTGACACAACTCTAAGCATAGCAGGCATAGCAAGGTAGGAATCACATACATGGCTCAATCAACTCCTACACATGCTAGTGGGTTTCATCTAGTTACTGTGGCAATGACAGGTCATGCAGAGGATAAGGGTTCAACTACCGTAGCACACAGCAGTTTGAATCGCGTTGTCTTAATGCAGTAAACAAGAGCAGAAGCGAGAACATGGGTTTGTATCGGAATGATCAATGGTTGCTTGCCTGATGGAGTGGTAGCGGGATACTGCCCTTCAGTTGGATACTCGTGAATATCCTCGGAGGCAGAACCTACCACGGAAACACATCGGAACACAATCAACACATGACGATATGCAACAATATGATGCATGCTATGACATGGCAATATGATTGTGTCTTGGCCTAATGCAAGCTTAAAATTAGAAAGGGATGAACTCATTTGAATCAAAGATTCAAATATTAGCTCATTAAACATGGCTTATAGTGCATCCTTATTCTGCTTAAACAGCAAGGTAAACTTGTTTTGTCATGCATGAAACCATTACAGATGGATAGATTGAATTTTTCTGATAATTTTTCATATATAATTTATCTCATTTGGAGCTATGGTTGAATTTCTATGAATTTTTGAAGTTTGAACTATTTTCTAGAATTTCCTGTATAAATAAATCCAGAAAATGCATTACTGCGTCAGCATTGCGTCAGGGTGACGTCAGCAGGTCAAAGGCGCCAGCCCAGGTCAAACCTGACTGGTGGGCCCCTTCTGTCAGCCTCTCAGCTAATTAGCAAAATTAGATTAACACTAATTAGCTGTCAGTGGGGCCTGGGCCCACATGTCAGTGACTGATTTAATTAAAATTAATTAAAGACTAATCCTAATTTAGTTAGCCGACCGGCCCCACCTGTCATAGACTCAGGGGGTCTTCCTGGGCCCACCCAGGGGTCAAACTGGGTCACTCGGCGGCTCGACCGGCAGGCCCGAGACGGCGGAGACGTGCTACGCGTAGCTGGGGCTCGTGCGCATCTAGTGGGGCAAGTGGGAGGAGCTGGGGTGGAGCGAGCTCGCTGGGATCGAGCTCGTGGCGGCGGCCGGAGTTCGAGCGAGGTCGGAATCGACGCTACGGTGCACGGGAGGGAGAACTGGGGGTGGCTACGGGTTCCTGGTGCTTCACTGAGCATGGTGAGGCGCTCGGACACGTGCTTACACGGCCGTAGCCACGACGGCGTCATGGCCGGCGGCGAGGAGCGCTCGGGCTCGGAGGGAGCGGTGGCTACGAGGCGTAATCGAGCATGGGAACTAGGGGGAAAGGAAGAGGAGCTCACAGCGGAGTCGGAGAGGGGGTCAGCGGGCTCGGGGAGGTCCTGGCGGCGGCGAATTCGACCGGAGATGGCTCGGGTGCCCGAGGCTGAAGACGAGGGCGAAGGCGGCGATGCAGGGCCTCCGGCGATGCGTGGCTCGGTGGGGAGGACGACGGAGTCGAGGCGGAGCTAATGGGCTCGTCGGAGGGGCGAGGGGGTGTCTGTGGTGGCAACTACGGCGAACGGCGGCGAGGTACGCGCTCGGCCGTCGCGGGAGAGAGAGAGGGAGACGAGGGGGCGAGTGAGCGAGTGCGAGAGGGAGACTTGGGGGTCGCGTGGCACTTCAGGGCGTCTGCCAGGCGTCGGCGGAAGCAGGAGGTGGCCGGCGTGTGGCCGCGGGCGCCGGCCACGCGCTCCGCGTCCTTCTGGCGCGAGGAGGACGACGACTGGCAGCGCAAGCAGGCTGGGCCGAGCCAGGTGGCTGGGCCAGCACAGGTAAGGCCCAGGTGGGCTTTCTTCTCTCTCTTTTTGATTTTTGTTTCTGTTTTCTATTTAACTGCAACTGTTTAGCTTTAAATAAAATACTAAAACGTTTCCAAAAATCCTGGAAATAAATGTGGCCTCTGTTTAGATTATTTCCAACAGGAAACATTTATTCCCAGAATTATTTGAGCATTTAAATTATTTTATAGCATTTAAATGCCCAAATTCAAATACTTATGATTTAATTCAATGACCTTCTGTTGACCTAGAAAAATGTGCACCAATTTTGTCAGAGGTTCTAACCTAAGACAAAGAGGGTGAACTTTTTAGAAGGGCATTTCAGGTTCATTGAAAATAGTTTTAGTAAACCCTAGTTGTTTCCAGGGGGGGTGTTGGGGGTTCTGTCTTCCCCAATTCAAATTTAAGAATAATTTAAACATGATGCACACTCTAATGCATGGACTAGCTAGGGTGCGACAACTCACCCCCACTCAAAGAATCTCGTCCCGAGATTTAGGATCCTCCGGGAAGAAGGTGGGGTACTCAAGTCGAAGATGATCCTCCCTTTCCCAAGTGGCTTCTTTATCGGAGTGGTGTGACCATTGAACCTTGAGAAACTTGATATTCTGACGTCGAGTGGTACGCTCGGCTTGATCAAGGATACGAACGGGATATTCCCGATAAGAGAGGTTATCTTGTAGATCAAGCGTTTCGTGGTCCACTCCACGGATAGGATCCGTGAAGCAACGCCTGAGTTGTGAAACGTGGAAGACATCGTGAACTCTGGAAAGATGCGGAGGTAGTTCCAATTGGTAGGCAACTTCTCCTCGTTTGGCAAGAATGCGAAAGGGTCCAATGTAACGAGGGGCCAATTTGCCTTTGATACCGAAACGATGGGTTCCCTTTAACGGAGTAACCCGAAGGTAAGCCTTCTCGTCGACTTCATAAGTCATAGGCTTATGTTTATGATCATATTGACTCTTTTGACGAGATTGGGCTGTTTTCAATTTCTCACGAATAACGCGAACCTGCTCTTCTTCTTCCTGAATCATATCCGGGCCAAAGAGTTGTCTTTCCCCGGTTTCTGACCAGTTAAGAGGTGTTTGACATTTTTGACCATAGAGAACTTCGAATGGAGCTTTCCCCAAACTAGCTTGATAACTATTGTTATAAGCAAACTCCGCGAATGGAAGGCATTTCTCCCAACTTATTCCGAACGAGATGACAGAAGCTCGGAGCATATCTTCCAGAATTTGATTGACTTGCTCTACTTGACCACTTGATTGAGGATGGAAGGCAGTGCTAACGGAGAGACGAGTTCCCATAGCATTTTGGAAACTTTCCCAAAATCGAGAGGTGAAGAGACTCCCACGGTCTGAGTTAATTTCCAATGGAACACCATGAAGAGACACTATTCGGGAGATGTATAGATCAGCTAGCTGGCTAGCAGTGATACTCTCACGAACAGGTAGAAAGTGTGCTACTTTGGAAAGTCGGTCGATCACAACGAAGATGGCATTATTCCCTCTCTTGGTCCTGGGAAACCCAGTGATGAAATCCATACTGATTTTATCCCATTTCCATTCAGGAATAGCCAAAGGTTGAAGGGTGCCAGCAGGCCGTTGATGCTCTGCTTTAACACGACGACAGACGTCGCAATTAGCAATGTATTGAGCGATTTCTCTCTTCATCCTAGTCCACCAAAACCTCTGGCGTAGGTCTTGATACATTTTGGTACTACCGGGATGAATGGTGAGAGGGGATTCATGAGCTTCCTTAAGGATCAATTGGCGTAGATGTTGTTTCTTGGGAACCACCAAACGGTTCTCAAAGAAGACAGCATCCCGCTTATCCATGGAAAAACATTTAGCAACTCCGCTAGCAATGTTTTCCTTAATCCGGGATATGCCCTTATCATACCGCTGGGCGGTTATGATCTGATCCATAAGGTTAGGTTTCGCCACCAGGGTGGATAGGAATCCTCGAGGAACAATGTGAAGATTAAGCTTACGGAATTCCTCATGGAGAAGTGGTTGACTTTGTTGTAACATCAGGTTGTTACAATAGGATTTACGACTTAGTGCATCAGCCATGACATTGGCTTTGCCCGGGGTGTAAGTTATTCCTAAGTCGTAATCCGAGATCAACTCAACCCAACGTCTTTGCCTGAGATTCAAATCTGGTTGGGTGAAGATATATTTCAAACTTTGGTGATCGGTGAAGATCTCGCAACGATTACCGAGAAGGTAATGTCGCCAAGTTTTAAGTGCATGGACTACAGCTGCAAGCTCTAGATCATGTGTGGGATAATTTTCCTCATGTGGGTGTAATTGCCGTGAAGCATAGGCAATTACCTGACGATCTTGCATGAGTATGCAACCTAGTCCTTGTCGCGAGGCGTCGCAATAGATAATAAAGTCCTTGGAGAAATCTGGTGGTACCAGTACGGGAGCAGATGTCAGGCGTCTTTTCAGTTCCTGAAAACTGAACTCGCACTGTGGAGTCCACTCGAACTTTTTTATCTTTCTTGAGGAGTTCAGTTAGAGGTTTAGCAACCTTGGAGAAATTCTCAACGAAGCAGCGGCAATAGCCCGCTAAGCCAAGGAAGCTCCGAACTTTCTTAACCGTCTCAGGTGGAGTCCAATCAAGGACGGCTTGAACTCGCTCGGGATTGACAGCAATACCCTTACCAGAGATTACATGGCCTAGATAGGTCACTTCTGGCAACCAAAATTCACACTTGGAGAATTTGGCATAAAGGCGATGCTCTCGGAGTTTCATCAATACCAGCCTTAGATGTTCGGCATGTTCCTCTTCATTCTTGGAGTAGATGAGTATGTCATCGAGGTACACTACGACAAATTTATCCAAATACTCCATGAAAACCGAGTTCATTAACCGCGAGAAGGTGGCTGGGGCATTGGTTAAGCCGAAGGACATGACTGTGTACTCGTATTGGCCATAACGAGCAACAAAGGCCGTTTTGGGTATGTCCCCGTTTCTGATTTTGATTTGATGGTAACTCAACCTCAAATCCATCTTGGAGAAGACTGAGGATCCAGCGAGCTGACCATACAGATCATTGATCCTGGGAAGAGGGTATTTGTTCTTGATGGTGACCAGATTGACAGGGCGGTAGTCCACAACCATTCGATCCGTTCCATCCTTCTTCTTGACGAAGAGGACGGGGCAAGCCCAAGGAGAGGAACTAGGACGGATGAAACCCTTTTTCAAGGACTCATCGAATTGATTCTTAAGCTCGGCTAGTTCTAAGGGTGCCATCTTGTAGGGTCTTCTAGAGATTGGAACGGTTCCTGGAACAAGGTCTATCACAAACTCAACATCCCTGTCAGGTGGAACACCTGGCAGTTCTTCTGGAAAGACATCCGGAAAGTCTCGGACTACCTGAACAGCCTCAAGGTCTGGAAGAGGGTTGGCATTTAGTGAGTAAAGCTGGCGCTTGGCCACTCGAGTTAAGACATTGACTGTCTTGCCCGATGGGTGAGTAAGGTGAACGTTTCTAGTGGCACAATCAATCTTAGCATAATGAGCTGACATCCAGTCCATACCCAAGATGATATTTATGTCGGAGGACTTGAGAGCTATTAAGGATGCAAGGAAGACAAGTCTATCGACAAGAATTTCGTTCCCATGGCTTACTCTAGAGGTTTGCCATTTGGAACCCGGAGTTTGAATTACCATGGAAGTGGGCATGTCGCAGAATGTCATGTTATGCAATCGAGCATAGCTCTCGGATATGAATGAATGAGATGCTCCAGTATCGAAAAGAACAGATGCCGGATGGCAATTAACAAGGAGCGTACCAAGGACGACGTTAGGATCCTCATGAGCCTCCTCGGCTGAAACATAATTGACATGGCCACGTGTAGTGGTGGCCGGCTTGGCGTAGAAAGTCTTCCCCGCTGGCTTACCACGGCCAACGGACTTTCCAGTTTGATTGGGGTTGTTGTTCTGGGGACACTCTCGGCTATAGTGACCCGGCTCTCCACACTTGAAGCATGTCACCACATTGGGGCGTGGAGCAGCATTAGCAGCGGGGCCACCATAGGGCTTGGGCGGTGCAAGTTGCTGGTTGGGACGAGGCGCCTCAAAAGATGGCCTCGGGATGAACCTGGGTGGCAGTGCCATGCTTGGGATCCACACCCGGCGCTTCTGAGTTCCAGAGCCGGATGAAGAGCCAAAATCACGGGAGTGCTTGCGTGAAGCGTCATAATCAGTCTGGCCCGTCTCAGCACTGATGGCTTTATTGACCAACTTCTGAAAGGATGTGCACTCGTGCAGACGGAGATCGCGGCGAAGCTCAGGGCTAAGTCCCTTGCGGAACCTTGCCTGCTTCTTAGCGTCAGTAGAAACCTCTTCAGGAGCATAGCGTGCCAGATTCCCAAATTCACGACTATAGGCATCCACAGTCAGTCTTCCTTGGGTGAAGTTGCAGAATTCCTCCCTCTTGCGATCCATGAGACCTTCCGGAATGTGATGCTCACGGAAAGCCTCACTGAATTCAGCCCAAGAAGGGATTTGGCCGACCGGGCGCATAGCTTCGGAGTTTTCCCACCAAAGGCTAGCAGGGCCTTCGAGATGATAGGCAGCATAGGTAACCTTGTCGGCTTCGGCTACGTTGGCAGAACGTAGCTTGTGGGTGATGCTGCGAAGCCAGTCATCTGCGTCGAGGGGCTCGACGGAATGGTTAAACTTTGGTGGGTACAGCTTGATAAAGTCATTGATTGACACCAGGTCATTTCGCGGGTGGCGTGCGGTGTTCTGCTCAATCCGCTCTAGCAGGCGGTTAGTCTCACGCTTGTTTCTTTCCGCCTCCAGCATTACTTCGGCCAGAGAAGGCGGGTGAGGCAGATTTTCACCTCTAGCTGCACTGGCTTCCCCCTGCTCCGGGACAGCAGGGTTGCTGCGGGTGTTGACCATCCTAGGAGAAAACAAGACAATGGTTTAGATAAGGATGGCTCAAACTTAGCAAGGAAGTGCAGAATGTAATGGATAACACGGAATGCAGAGATGTTCATCCGTATGACATGGTAATATAAAACTGCCATATATATACCAACGGTCATGCACATCATACATAGTTTAGTACAAGCCCAGGCTACAGTACAACTATGATGAAAGACATTACATCTCATCGGAGGCATTCCAAGCTCCTATACATTATTTGTCTACACCTCCGGAATTGATTACACACAAAGTCATATTCCACAAGTCACACAGGACAGTGGAGATACAACTACTACAATACTAGTGGTACTACTACTAACTCAGACAGCTCCGTAGTAGTTCTCATAGAAGTCACCTCCGTAGCCTGGAAGTTCAACATGACCATCCGGGAACAGACAGTCCTGAGGAGCCTGTGGACCATAGGGGCTAGGATGAGGTCTTGGACCAACAAACGGTGGTCTGCGGGGACCACGGGGTGGGGTGATGCCTCCCACATCACGCCAATCCACCATGTCTGGCAGAGCTGATCTCACAGGATATAGATCCCTTGTATCCATACATCCAGCTTGCACCGCAGGTGCAAACCGAGTCAATGTGGCCCAATGGTCAGCACGGGTATTGAAAAGCTCCAGCCTCAAGGCCCGATTCTCTCGGTCCTTATCTTCGAGCAACTCGGCAGTGGTACGAGTTAATGAGTCCTCCTGAGTGGAGTTAGCATAGATAGCCTGAAGATACGCTTGTGCTCCCGGAAGTGAAGCTGGCATGTAACGAAGTCGGTGTTCCGAAGCAGGCCAGTCCGGACTCGCAAGATGGTCATCATGGAATAAGCAGCATCCTGCACAGCCATCTCAACAGTAACCCCGAGTCCATAGGAACAGTGAAGGGGCTCGGTAGATCCAGGATAAGAAGGAAATATCCTGACGGTGCAGAGATATTGGCTTTGACTAAAGTCGCGGAACTGCTCTTCGACGGTGTATTCGGGATACCAACGGCAGCCCGTCTCGATCATTACCCGGACTAGCATAGCAGTATGACCGGGCACGTCGAGGCACCGGGTCAGGCGAACCACTTGATTTTGAACATGGTTGGCCATCTGAAAGCACAACCACAATGCAAAGACATCAGAATTCCTAGGGAAAATTGGACAGCATAACAGCTGTAAATGCTCAGAAAAAGATTTGAGACATCCACAACGGTTCGGAATACCACTCAACAACATCATATCAAGATTCTGATCCAATTAGCAACATACTAGAATAGTAGAAACTGAACTGGGGCTTGTAGCATCAATCCTATAAGCTACAACGGATTAGTAACACGTGAACCTGATAGAGGAAGAGAGCCTAGTCCTTAACCCACATTGAATGAGGAGAGAGTGACTCAGATCAGAGGCATAGGTAAAGGAGTAAAAGAACCTTACGTTCCCTCCCACAATCAATTCCCCTACATATAACTAGAGCATTTCTAGACTCGACATCGACCAGTTTGGCTCAACGAACCTACAGGCAGTCCGGCTCTGATGCCAACGCTGTCAGGACCCCGATTCCAAGTCACATCGATCCAGCCGGTAACACCTCATATCACTTTGCGGCCTCACGCACGGTATCCCACGGGTGTCGCCTTACTATGGCCCGGGACCGTTTGCGCCTTTTGGCTCACGTATATGATAGTGTCGCTAGCATCCATATGACAGAGAACCCGGGCCGACATGGCTAGTCGTGAACCCAAAGCGGCACAGACCTATGGAGACAGGCATACATGAATCACATCAAACATGTCGGTCATCAACGAGTGATTCCGGGTTGTAGCACTGGGCTAACAGGACTCCGGGGAACCCCGGGCTGTAGTAGGCTAGGCAGGACTCCGGAAGTCACCGTGTGACATTTCCCCGAAGGGACAGACATAGGGACGAAGTGAAACACATGCCGGCCAGTCAAGTGTCCTGAACAGTAGTGCTGGGCTAGCAGGACTCCGGTGAACCGGGCTGTAGCGGACTACTATGGCTCGAGGAACACTAGACTACATTTCCCCATAAGAAAGGCTGCCAAGGATCAACAACTAGAGTGTCGGATCCCACTCATACCAAGCATTTCAATCATACACATAATATGCCCGATATGAGTACATACAACATGGCATCACAACAAAACTCTACAACTCAAGTACTTTATTTAAAGGCTCCAGAGAGCCATACATAACATGTTCATACAGATAGGGGTCACATGACCCGACACTCAAGTCATACAAACATACAAGCACATGCGGAAGCAACTAGTGTGAGTACAGACTCTAGAAAGAAAGAAGGCTTCTCGAAGCCTGTCTAACTACATAGGCCCTCCATGGCCAGGATCACCACCTGGGTGGCTAGTCACTCGTCGACGTCAAGGTCTACATAAAACCCATCGGAGGGGGCAGTGTTGTCGTCTGAAAACAATAAATAAGCAAACATGAGTACAAAGGTACTCAACAAGTCTTACATCAGATCCTACTGTACATGCTTATTCTCAAGAAGGCGGTGGGGTTAATGCAGCAAGCCAGCTTTGACTCTTGGCTAAGCTATCCTACGGAACTCCACCAGTAAAATAGTTTTTCGCACACGAGTCCACTACTCACCAACACAATACTCCACCGGGGATCCTCCCTCGTCATCCGACGAGAGGGCCATCCTCGGTACTCACACTTATCTTGAGTCTTTTAGTAGTATCCATTAACTTGTCTATGAACTGTATAGGCAACCAAGTAGTCCTTTACCGCGGACGCGGCTATTCGAATAGTTTTGTACCCTGCAGGGGTGTACTTCTTCATACATGCTTTCACCACTTACCGCCGCTTACACGACATGTACTCGGCAACCTTCAAGCGGAAGCCCAGCGAGGGTGTTGGCCACGGCCTACCTAAACACTTTAGTCTCTAGTCCAGGTTTATCGCCTATCCAGGTTCCATCCGCAGGGAGTCCGGCCGAGGTTTCCACATACGGCCCCGAACGATGTGAACAGGGTTCCCCGGACACCAAACGGGTGACTCGGTACACCGTGCCACGGTGTATCTACCGCAACATAGCCCACCCCTAGGGTCAGCGCTACGCACGGCCGCCAACACATAACCTACAAACACCAGAAACTATTTGCAACTCCTGGACAGAGTACTAGGGTGGTTAAGAAGCTGAGAGGGTCAATTAAGGATCCCAATGCATGGTAGTAGCTGAATATTAAATCACACATACAGATCTCAGTTCTTAGGGACAGCCTCAATGAAACAACCCACCATGTACTCCTACATGGCCTCTCATCGATACCTTTACCAAAACATGTTCAACACATCCCTCACATTACCGACATAAACATTTCACTCTAGCCCATCACCCAGATGAACCAGACCTGACACAACTCTTAGCATACTAGGCATAGCAAGGTAGGAATCACATACATGGCTCAATCAACTCCTACACATGCTAGTGGGTTTCATCTAGTTACTGTGGCAATGACAGGTCATGCAGAGGATAAGGGTTCAACTACCGTAGCACACAGTAGTTTGAATCGCGTTGTCTTAATGCAGTAAACAAGTGCAGAAGCGAGAACATGGGTTTGTATCAGAATGATCAATGGTTGCTTGCCTGATGGAGTGGTAGCGGGATACTGCCCTTCAGTTGGATACTCGTGAATATCCTCGGAGGCAAAACCTACCACGGAGAACACATCGGAACACAATCAACACATGACGATATGCAACAATATGATGCATGCTATGACATGGCAATATGATTGTGTCTTGGCCTAATGCAAGTTATATTAGAAAGGGATGAACTCATTTGAATCAAAGATTCAAATATTAGCTCATTAAACATGGCCTTAATAGTGCATTTCCTTATTCTGCTTAAACAGCAAGGTAAACTTGTTTTGTCATGCATGAAACCATTACAGATGGATAGATTGAATTTTTCTGATAATTTTTCATATATAATTTATCTCATTTGGAGCTATGGTTGAATTTCTATGAATTTTTGAAGTTTGAACTATTTTCTAGAATTTCCTGTATAATAATAAATCCAGAAAATGCATTACTGCGTCAGCATTGCGTCAGGGTGACGTCAGCAGGTCAAAGGCGCCAGCCCAGGTCAAACCTGACTGGTGGGCCCCTTCTGTCAGCCTCTCAGCTAATTAGCAAAATTAGATTAACACTAATTAGCTGTCAGTGGGGCCTGGGCCCACATGTCAGTGACTGATTTAATTAAAATTAACTAAGACTAATCCTAATTTAGTTAGCCGACCGGCCCCACCTGTCATAGACTCAGGGGGGGTCTTCCTGGGCCCACCCAGGGGTCAAACTGGGTCAACTCGCCGGCGGCTCGACACCGCGACCCGAGACGGCGGAGGGCTTCGGATTTGGTCCTCCGGTGACCAAATCGACGGCGGAGACGTGCTACGCGTAGCTGGGGCTCGTGCGCATCTAGTGGGGCAAGTGGGAGGAGCTGGGGTGGAGCGAGCTCGCTGGGATCGAGCTCGTGGCGGCGGCCGGAGTTCGGGCGAGGTCGGAATCGACGCTACGGTGCACGGGAGGGAGAACTGGGGTGGCTACGGGTTCCTGGTGCTGCACTGAGCATGGTGAGGCGCTCGGACGCGTGCTTACACGGCCGTAGCCACGACGGCGTCATGGCCGGCGGCGAGGAGCGCTCGGGCTCGGAGGGAGCGGTGGCTACGAGGCGTAATCGAGCACGGGAACTAGGGGGAAAGGAAGAGGAGCTCACAGCGGAGTCGGAGAGGGGGTCAGCGGGCTCGGGGAGGTCCTGGCGGCGGCGAATTCGACCGGAGATGGCTCGGGTGCCCGAGGTTGAAGACGAGGGCGAAGGCGGCGATGCAGGGCCTCCGGCGATGCGTGGCTCGGTGGGGAGGACGAGGGAGTCGAGGCGGAGCTAATGGGCTCGTCGGAGGGGCGAGGGGGTGTCTGTGGTGGCAACTACGGTGAACGGCGGCGAGGTACGCGCTCGGCCGTCGCGGGAGAGAGAGAGGGAGACGAGGGGGAGAGTGAGCGAGTGCGAGAGGGAGACGTGGGGTTCGCGTGGCACTTCAGGGCGTCTCCCGGGCGTCGGCGGAAGCAGGAGGTGGCCGGCGTGTGGCCGCGGGCGCTGGCCACGCGCTCCGCGTCCTTCTGGCGCGAGGAGGAGGACGACTGGCAGCGCCAGCAGGCTGGGCCGAGCCAGGTGGCTGGGCCAGTACAGGTAAGGCCCAGGTGGGCTTTCTTCTCTCTCTTTTTGATTTTTGTTTCTGTTTTCTATTTAACTGCAACTGTTTAGCTTTAAATAAAATACTAAAACGTTTCCAAAAATCCTGGAAATAAATGTGGCCTCTGTTTAGATTATTTCCAACAGGAAACATTTATTCCCAGAATTATTTGAGCATTTAAATTATTTTATAGCATTTAAATGCCCAAATTCAAATACTTATGATTTAATTCAATGACCTTCTGTTGACCTAGAAAAATGTGCACCAATTTTGTCAGAGGTTCTAACCTAAGACAAAGAGGGTGAACTTTTTAGAAGGGCATTTCAGGTTCATTGAAAATATTTTTAGTAAACCCTAGTTGTTTCCAGGGGGGTGTTGGGGGTTCTGTCTTCCCCAATTCAAATTTAAGAAGAATTTAAACGTGATGCACACTCTAATGCATGGACTAGCTAGGGTGTGACACAGACTTCGACGAGCAAGTCGCTTATTTGGATGTCATGCACAATGCCATGAGCTTTGACAAGGTCATCCGACGAGACGGGAGGCTCGTTGCAGTTAATGGTTACCATCAGCACTTTGCCGGCGAACTAGTCATCAAGCGTCCCCATGCCACTATTGAGCGACAACACACAGCGCCCGAAGGCAGGACAGACCCGAGGATCTTTGGCTCGGAGATCCGCATTAACCAGAGACATGATAGTGCGCTAGAGTACAGGGAGTATAGGAGGGGGATTTGGGGGAACTGGACACTGGACACTGGAGTATGAATCAAGATTCCAGAGGTGGGGGAGGGGCAATAGATTAGGGATGAAAAGGTAGCATGAATTTTGAACACGTGCCAATACACTCTTGGCGCACAAGCACACAAAAACACTGGCGGGGCACAGATGTCAGCCTAAGAGTCCTTTTTCTTTATTTTTTTGAGTGCCCGACCTAAGAGTGATAATTGACCTATTTGGCATTGCGTTACTACTCGGCCCATATTCAACGACACCTCACATTGTCCCAAACAAGCGTACATCATCGAAAACACACTGAGCTCAAATTATAACTTGAAAAAAATGATATGTCCACTAAACACTGGAGAATGGTGATGCCTTCATTTAGCCCATCAGCAGTTCGAGACAATAAACAGTTCAAAACAATGATATATACAACATTCAAACACTGACTAGTGACTACTACTGACATAAACAACAAGACATGATAGTTCATAAGAAGTCTTGCCACACCACCAAAATGCACCCCTCTGCAGCGCTTAGACTCTCATGATCCAGACAAGAATGTCATTCTAAAGAGAGGCAACTATTACATAGTAAGAGTGACATAGATAAGGATGACCAAATGTCAAGGAATCTGCATAACAAAAGAGAGAACTACCCATCAAGAACAAGCAGCAAAGACAACAAGTCATTCGAAGAGGGATGATCCAACACCATCATAACTTGCAGCCCCGCTTGAACCACGAGTGATTCAGAGACACCAGGCCTCCACCCTTTCGATGCAACAACCCAATTACCTATCAACCTGAAGGCTTGAACCACATCACTACCTGTCGGAGTTGTGACATTGTAGGATTGAAAGTAGGTCTAGAGGGGGGTGATTAGACTACTTGACCAAATAAAAATATAAAAATTTTCCAATTTTAATTGTTGGCAGATTTTAGCAATTAGCACAAGTCAAGCAACCAACCCCCACATGCAATTCTAAGAGTTTTGTCAGATTTCGGGTTCTGCAGACCCTTGAGAGGTTCAAACTCTGGGGTGCGTGCGAAGAACTCGTCCTCCCCAGTCTGCATGCTCTCTAATCCCATGGCCTAGCTCGACGAACCGAATGGACAAGAGACACAACAGTTTACCCAGGTTCGGGCCACCTTGCGGTGTAAAACCCTACTCCTGCTTTTTGGTGGATTGGCCTCGAGGGGCTAAGGATGAACTAGTACACTGGAGAACAACCTCAGGAGGAGAGTTGTTCTTGTGCTCGATGAGCTGGTGGATGTGTGGATGATCTGAATGATCCGTCCCTTTTCTATGGTGGTGGCTAGGTCCTATTTATAGTGGCCTTGGTCCTCTTCCCAAATGAAGGCGGGAAGGGATCCCACAACAGCCAATTTTGGAGGGAGACAACTAGTACATGCTATCCTGACAAAAGTAGTCTTCTCCTGCAAAAACCCTCTGGTGGTGACGCTGCAGTGGGCTCGGCGATGACCTCCGTCCCGCTGTCCTGGCGGTCTTGGTGTTGTTGCACCGGAGTGGAAGCCTTTGCTTGATTCCTCGGGACTCCGCGCCTGCGCTTACCTCCTTAGCACCAAAGAGGAAACTGGTACACTGTGCCCGCTGGCGGCCGCCTGGCCTTGGTCATCATGGCTCACGTCATCTGAACCTCGCGAGGTGGACCTTGCATAGATATCTCCACTCCTCGCGAGCCAGCCTGGGGAGGCCGCCCCACGTGGAGGTCTTGGTGTCGTCCGCCTCGTGAGGCTTGGCCCCTCGCGAGGGTCTTGAGTTGTTGATGTTGAAGTTGGGCCGTACCAGGCCGTCGATGGAGCCACGCCATGGGCCGTAGGCAGGCATGTCTAGGTACCCTCGTTCCCAAAACACCGACAATAGCCCCCAGGCCCAAGGTGCGCTCGAACTTGGCTTCGAGGCGAAGCCAAAGGGCAAGCGCGGAGCGCCGCGGTCAACGCATGGCGGTTGATGGGGCATGGGCGTCTCCACTTCCCCACGCCGCCTCAGCAACCATTCGACTTGACGAGACCATGTTGCACGCAAAGAAAATCATCATTGCGTGCGATCATGGAGGCCGGTGGTTAGCCTCCCTCCGGCTATAAATGAGGAGAGGGGCAGAGCCCTCCTTGCTCATCTCCATCTTCTCATCACCCTCTCCTTATTCCTCCTCTCTGCCTTGCTGTCTTGCTATAGCTCCCATGGCGCCGATGAGGAAGTTCTCCACCGCCGAGAAGGGGAAGGCCCCCAAGGAGGGACCCAGCTCGCCGCCTCCTAAGAGAGGGCGAGGCTGCTACATCTTGAGCACTTGCGTTGGTTTTCCCTTGAAGAGGAAAGGGTGATGCAGCAGAGTAGCGTAAGTATTTCCCTCAGTTTTTGAGAACCAAGGTATCAATCCAGCAAGAGGCTATGCGTGAGTCCCTCGCACCTACACAAAACAAATAGATCCTCGCAACCAACGCGATAAGGGGTTGTCAATCCCTACACGGTCACTTACGAGAGTGAGATCTGATAGATATGATAAGATAGTTTTTTGGTATTTTTATGATAAAGATGCAAAGTAAAATAAAAGGCAATGAAAATAACTAAGTATTGGAAGATTAGTATGATGAAGATAGACCCGGGGGCCATAGGTTTCACTAGTGGCTTCTCTCAAGAGCATAGGTGTTTTACGGTGGGTGAACGAATTACTGTTGAGCAATTGACAGAATTGATCATAGTTATGAGAATATCTAGGTATGATCATGTATATAGGCATCATGTCCAAGACAAGTAGACCGACTCCTGCCTGCATATACTACTATTACTCCACACATCGACCGCTATCCAGCATGCATCTAGAGTATTAAGTTCTTAAGAACAGAGTAACGCCTTAAGCAAGATGACATGATGTAGAGGGATAAATTCATGCAATATGATAAAAAAAACCATCTTGTTATCCTTGATGGCAACAATACAATACGTGCCTTGCTGCCCCTACTGTCACTGGGAAAGGACACCACAAGATTGAACCCAAAGCTAAGCACTTGTCCCATTGCAAGAAAGAACAATCTAGTAGGCCAAACCAAACTGATAATTCTAAGAGACTTGCAAAGATAACCAATCATACATAAAAGAATTCAGAGAAGATTCAAATATTGTTCATAGATAAACTTGATCATAAACCCACAATTCATCGGACCGCAAAAGAAGATTACATCGAATAGATCTCCACAAGAGAGGGGGAGAAATTTGTATTGAGATCCAAAAAGAGAGAAGAAGGCATCTAGCTAATAACTATGGACCCATAGGACTGAGGTATACTACTCACACTTTATCGGAGAGGCTATGGTGTTGATGTAGAAGCCCTCCATGATCGATGCCCCCTCCGGCGGAGCTCCGGAACAGGCCTCAAGATGGGATGTCGTGGATACAAAAAGTTACGACGGTGGAATTAGGGTTTTGGCTCCGTATCTGATCGTTTGGGGGTACGTAGGTATATATAGGAGGAAGGAGTACGTCGGTGGAGCAACAGGGGGGCCACGAGGGTGGAGGGCGCAACTGGGGGGGGGGGGGGGTGGTGCGCCCCCCTACCTCGTGGCCTCCCTGTTGGTTGCTTGACGTAGGGTCCAAGTCTCCTGGATCATGTTCGGTGAGAAAATCACGTTCCCGAAGGTTTCATTCCGTTTGGACTCCGTTTGATATTCCTTTTCTTCAGAACCCTAAAATAGGCAAAAAACAGCAATTCTGGGCTGGGCCTCTGGTTAATAGGTTAGTCCCAAAAATAATATAAAAGTGTATAATAAATCCCAATAATGTCCAAAACAGTAGATAATATAGCATGGAGCAATCAAAAATAATAGATACGTTGGAGACGTATCAAGCATCCCCAAGCTTAATTCCTGCTCGTCCTCGAGTAGGTAAATGATAAAAACAGAATTTTTGATGTGGAATGCTACTTGGCATAATTTCAATGTAATTCTTCTTAATTGTGTTATGAATATTCAGATCCAAAAGATTCAAGACAAAAGTTTAATATTGACATAGAAATAATAATACTTCAAGCATACTAACTAAGCAATTATGTCTTCTCAAAATAACATGGCCAAAGAAAGTTATCCCTACAAAATCATATAGTCTGGCTATGCTCTATCTTCACCACACAAAGTATTGAAATCATGCACAACCCCGATGAAAAGCCAAGAAATTGTTTCATACTTTTGACATTCTCAAAACTTTTTCAATTTTCACGCAATACATGAGCGTGAGCCATGGATATAGCACTTTAGGTGGAATAGAATGGTGGTTGTGGAGGAGACAAAAAGGAGAAGATAGTCTCACATCGACTAGGCGTATCAACGGGCTATGGAGATGCCCATCAATAGATATCAATGTGAGTGAGTAGGGATTTCCATGCAACGGATGCACTAGAGCTATAAGTATATTAAAGCTCAAAAAGAAACTAAGTGGGTGTGCATCCAACTCGCTTGCTCACTGCTACCTCTTGAGCACTGCATTGGTTTTCCCCGAAGAGGAAGGGATGATGCAGCAAAGTAGCGTAAGTATTTCCCTCGGTTCTTGAGAACCAAGGTATCAATTCAGTAGGAGGCTACGCGCGAGTCCCTCATACCTGCACAAAACAAATAAATCCTCGCAACGAACGCGAATAGGGGTTGTCAATCCCTACACGGCCACTTACGAGAGTGAGATCTGATAGATATGATAAATATACTATTTTGGTATTTTGTGATAAAGATGCAAAGTAAAATAAAGGAAAAGTAAAGAGCAAAGGAAATAACAAAGTAGTAGGAGATTAATATGATAAAGATAGACCCGGGGGCCATAGGTTTCACTAGTGGCTTCTCTCGAGAGCATAAGTATTCTACGGTGGGTGAACAAATTACGGTTGAGCAATTGACAGAATTGAGCATAGTTATGAGAATATCTAGGTATGATCATGTATATAGGCATCACATCCGAGACAAGTAGACCGACTCCTGCCTGCATCTACTACTATTACTCCACTCATCGACCACTATCCAACATGCATCCAGAGTATTAAGTTAAAAACAGAGTAACGCCTTAAGCAAGATGACATGATGTAGAGGGATAGACTCATGCAATATGATGAAAACCCCATCTTGTTATCCTCGATGGCAACAATACAATACTTGCCTTGCTGCCCCTACTATCACTGGAAAGGACACCGCAAGGTTGAACCCAAAGCTAAGCACTTCTCCCATTGCAAGAAAGATCAATCTAGTAGGCCAAATCAAACTAATAATTTGAAGAGACTTGCAAATATAACCAATCATACAAAAAAGAATTCAGAGAAGATTCAAATATTATTCATAGATAGACTTGATCATAAACCCACAATTCATCGGTCTCAACAAACACGCCGCAAAAAGAAGATTACATCGAATAGTTCTCCACAAGAGAGGGGGAGAACATTGTATTGAGATCCAAAAAGAGAGAAGAAGCCATCTAGCTAATAAATATGGACCCGTAGGTCTGAGGTAAACTACTCACACTTCATCAGAGGGGCTATGGTGTTGATGTAGAAGCCCTCCGTGATCGATGCCCCCTCCGGCGGAGCTCCGGAACAGGCCCCAAGATGGGATCTCGTGGATACAGAAAGTTGCGGCAGTGGAATTAGGTTTTTGGCTCCGTATCTGATCGTTTGGGGGTACGTAGGTATATATAGGAGGAAGGAGTATGTCGGTGGAGCAACAGGGGGCCCACGAGGGTGGAGGACGCGCCTGGGGTAGGCAGGCGCGCCCCCTACCCCGTGGCCTCCTCTTTTGTGTCTTGACGTAGGGTCCAAGTCTCCCAGGTCTTGTTCGTTGAGAAAATCACGTTCCCGAAGGTTTCATTCCGTTTGGACTCCGTTTGATATTCCTTTTGTTCGAAACCCTAAAACAGGCAAAAAATAGCAATTCTGGGCTGGGCCTCCGGTTAATAGGTTAGTCCCAAAAATAATATAAAAGTGGATAATAAAGCCCAATAATATCCAAAACAGTAGATAATATAGCATGGAGCAATCAAAAATTATAGATACATTGGAGACGTATCATGCATCCCCAAGCTTAATTCCTGCTCGTCCTCGAGTAGGTAAATGATAAAAACAGAATTTTTGATGTGGAGTGCTACTTGGCATAATTTAATTGTAATTCTTCTTAATTGTGGTACGAATATTCACATCCGAAAGATTCAAGACAAAAGTTCATATTGACATAAAAATAATAATACTTCAAGCATACTAACTAAGCAATTATGCCTTCTCAAAATAACATGGCCAAAGAAAGTTCATCCCTACAAAATCATATAGTTTAGTCATGTTTCATTTTCATCACACAAGAATGCTCTCATCACGCACAACCCCGATGACAAGCCAAGCATTTGTTTCATACTTTAGTAATCTCAATCCTACAAACTTTCATGAAATATATGAGCGCGAGCCATGGACATAGCACTATGGGTGGAATAGAATATAATGAGGGGGTTATGTGGAGAAGACAAAAAAGGAGAAAGTCTCACATCAACGAGGCTAATCAATGGGCTATGGAGATGCCCATCGATTGATGTTAATGCAAGGAGTAGGGATTGCCATGCAACGGATGCACTAGAGCTATAAATGTATGAAAGCTCAACAAAATAAACTAAGTGGGTGTGCATCCAACTTGCTTGCTCACGAAGACCTAGGGCACTTGAGGAGGCCCATTGTTGGAATATACAAGCCAATTTCTATAATGAAAAATCCCCACTAGTATATGAAAGTGACAAAACAAGAGACTCTCTATCATGAAGATCATGGTGCTACTTTGAAGCACAAGTGTGGAAAAAAGGATAGTAGCATTGCCCCTTTTATTTATATTTTTTTATTTGGCCTTCCTTTTTTTATTTGGCCCTTCCTTTTTTTCTTTTTGGGACAATGCTCTATTAATGATGATCATCACACTTCTATTTATTTACAACTCAATGATTACAACTCAATACTAGAACAAAGTATGACTCTATATGAATTCCTCCGGCGGTGTACCAGGATGCAATGGACCAAGAGTGACATGTATGAAAGAATTATGAACGGTGGCCTTGCCACAAATACTATGTCAACTACATGATTATGCTAAGCAGTATGACAATGATGAATGTGTCATGATGAACGGAATGGTGGAAAGTTGCATGGCAATATATCTCGGAATGGCTATGGAAATGCCATAATAGGTAGGTATGGTGGCTGTTTTGAGGAAGATATAAGGAGGTTTATGTGTGAAAGAGCGTATCATATCACGGGGTTTGGATGCACCGGCGAAGTTTGCGCCAACTCTCAATGTGAGAAAGGGCAATGAACGGTACCGAAGAGGCTAGCAAGGATGGAAGGGTGAGAGTGCGTATAATCCATGGACTCAACATTAGTCATAAAGAACTCACATACTTATTCCAAACATCTACAAGTCATCAAAAACCTCAGCACTACGCGCATGCTCCTAGGGGGATAGATTGGTAGGAAAAGACCATCGCTCGTCCCCGACTGCCACTCATAAGGAAGATAATCAAATAACACCTCATATTTCAAATTTCTTACACAACGTTTACCATACGTGCATGCTACGGGACTTGCAAACTTCAACACAAGTATTTCTCAATTTCACAACTACTCAACTAGCACGACTTTGATATTATTACCTCCATATCGGAAGACAATCATCAAGTATCAAACTTCTCATAGTATTCAAAACACTCTTAAGAAAATTTTACTAACTTTGAATACCTAGCATATTAGGATTTTAAGCAAATTACCATGCTATTAATACTCTCAAAATAATCTAAGTGAAGCATGAGAGATCAATAGTTTCTATAAAACAAATCCACCACCGTGCTCTAAAAGATATAAGTGAAGTACTAGAGCAAAACTATATAACTCAAAAGATATAAGCGAAGCACATAGAGTATTCTAACAAATTCCAAATTATGTATGGCTCTCTCAAAAGGTGTGTACATCAAGGATGATTGTGGTAAACTAAAAAGTAAAGACTCAAATCATACAAGACACTCCATGCAAAACACATATCATGTGGCGAATAAAACTATAGCTCCAAGTAAAGTTACCGATAGAAGTAGACGAAATAGGGGATGCCTTCTGGGGCATCCCCAACCTTTGGCTTTTAGGTGTCCTTAGATTATCTTGGGGGTGCCATGGGCATCCCCAAGCTTAGGCTCTTGCCACACCTTGTTCCATAATCCATCAAATCTTTACCCAAAACTTGAAAACTTCACAACACAAAACTCAAAGTAGAAAATCTCGTGAGCTCCGTTAGCGAAAGAAAATAAAAGACCACTTCAAGGTACTGTAATGAAACCATTCTTTATTTATATTGGTGTTATACCTACTGTATTCCAACTTCTCTACAGTTTATAAACTATTTTACTAGCCATAGATTCATCAAAATAAGCAAACAACACACGAAAAACAGAACAGTCTGTAGTAATCTGTAGCTAGCGCAAGATCTGGAACCCCAACAATTCTAAAATAAATTGCTGGACGTGAGGAATTTATCTATTAATCATCTGCAAAAATAATTAACTAAATAGCACTTTCCAAATAAAAATGGCAGTAGTTCTCATGAGCGCTAAAGTTTCTGTTTTTTACAGCAAGTGTAACAAGACTTTCCCCAAGTCTTCCCAACGGTTCTACTTGGCACAAACACTAATTAAACACAAAAAAACACAACCAAAACAGAGGCTAGATAAATTATTTATTACTAAACAGGAGCAAAAAGCAAGGAATAAAATAAAAATTGGGTTGCCTCCCAACAAGCGCAATTGTTTAACGCCCCTAGCTAGGCATAACAAGCAAGGATAGATCTAGATATTGCCATCTTTGGTAGGCAATCCATAAGTGGATCTCATAATAGATTCATAAGGTAATTTAATTTCCTTTCTAGGAAAGTGTTCCATGCCTTTCCTTAATGGAAATTGGAATCTAATATTTCCTTCCTTCATATCAATAATTGCACCAATCGTTCTAAGGAAAGGTCTACCAAGAATAATAGGACATGAAGGATTGCAATCTATGTCAAGAACAATAAAATCTACGGGTACATAATTCCTATTTGCAGCAATAAGAACATCATTAATTCTTCCCATAGGTTTCTTAATAGTGGAATCCGCAAGGTGCAAGTTTAAAGAGCAATCATTAAAATCACGGAAACTTAACAAATCACACAAAGTCTTTGGAATCATGGAAACACTAGCACCCAAATCACACAAAGCATAGCATTCATGATCTTTAATTTTAATTCTAATAGTAGGTTCCCACTCATCATAAAGTTTTCTAGGGATAGAAACTTCCAACTCAAGTTTTTCTTCATAAGATTGCATCAAAGCATCAATGATATGTTTGGTAAAAGCTTTATTTTGGCTATAAGCATGAGGAGAATTTAGCATGGATTGCAACAAGGAAATACAATCTATCAAAGAGCAGCTATTATAATTAAATTCCTTGAAATCCAAAATAGTGGGTTTATTAACATCTAGAGTTTTGATTTCTTGAATCCCACTTTTATCAATTTTATCATCAAGATCTAAAGACTCCGAATTCTTGGAACGCCTTCTAGGTAAAGGTGGATCATATTCAGTCCCATAATTATCAAGATTCATATTACAAAACAAAGATTTAATAGGGGACACATCAATAACTTTTAGATCTTCATCTTTATTATCATGGAAGCTAGGAGAACACGCTCTTATAAAGGAATCTTTCTTAGCACGTATCGCAGCAGTTCTTTCTTTGCACTCATCAATGGAAATTCTCATGGATTTGAGAGACTCATTGATATCATGCTTGGGTGGAATAGATCTAAGTTTCAAGGAATCAACATCAAGAGAAATTCTATCAACGTTCCTAGCCAACTCATCAATTTTAAGCAATTTTTCTTCAATTAAAGCATTGAAATTATTTTGCAAAGTAATAAATTATTTAATATTAGATTCAAAATCAGAGGGCATCTTATTATAATTTCCATAAGAATTGTTGTAGGAATTACCATAATTATTAGAGGAATTACTAGGATAAGGCCTAGGATTAAAATTTCCTCTATACGTGTTGTTACCAAAATTGTTCCTACCAACCAAATTCACATCCAAAGATTCATTATTATTCTCAATCAAAGTAGACAAAGGCATATCATTAGGATCAGAAGAAACACTTTTATTAGCAAATAATTTCATAAGTTCATCCATCTTTCCACTGAAAACATTAATTTCTTCTATCGCATGCACTTTCTTATTAGTAGATCTTTCAGTGTGCCATTGAGAATAATTAACCATAATATTATCTAGGAGTTTAGTAGCTTCTCCTAAAGTGATTTCCATAAAAGTGCCTCCCGCGGCCGAATCTAAAAGATTTCTAGAAGCAAAATTCAATCCGGCATAATTTTTTTGTATAAATCATCCACAAATTCAAACCATGAGTAGGACAATTACGTATCATTAATTTCATCCTCTTCCAAGCTTGTGCAACATGTTCATGATCAATTTGCTTAAAATTCATAATATCGTTTCTAAGAGAGATGATATTAGCGGGAGGAAAATACTTAGAGATAAAAGCATCTTTGCACTTATTCCACGAATCAGTGCTATTTTTAGGCAAAGATGAAAACCAAGCTTTAGCACGATCTCTAAGCGAAAAAAGAAATAGCTTCAATTTAAAAATATCATTATCCACATCTTTCATCTTTTGCATATCACACAAATCAACAAAGCTATTTAGATGGGTAGCGGCATCTTCACTAGGAAGGCCGGAAAATGGATCTTTCATGACAAGATTCAACAACGAAGCATTAATTTCACAAGATTCAACATCGGTAAGAGGAGCAATCAGAGTGCTAATAAAATCATTGTTGTCGGTATTGGTAAAGTCACACAATTTAGTATTATCTTGAGCCATCGTGACAAGCA
This sequence comes from Triticum urartu, assembly GCF_003073215.2. Classification (NCBI taxonomy): domain Eukaryota; kingdom Viridiplantae; phylum Streptophyta; class Magnoliopsida; order Poales; family Poaceae; genus Triticum; species Triticum urartu. The sequence continues at coordinate 326,339,073 of NC_053028.1, read as the reverse complement.
AGCAATCCAACACACAAGAAAACGAGGAACGGGTAAATAAAACGGCAAATAGAGAAAGAGAGGGAGGATAGAGAGAAAGAGAGGGCGAATAAAACGACAAGGGTGAAGTGGGGGAGAGGAAAACGAGAGGCAGATGGCAAATAATGTAATGCGGGAGATAAGGGTATGTGATGGGTATCAACGATCACATTTGGGGGTACGTAGGTATATAGGAGGAAGAAGTACGTCGGTGGAGCAATAGCGGGCCCACGAGGGTGGAGGGCGCGCTTGGGGGGGGGGGTAGGCGTGCCCCCTACCTCGTGGCCTCGCTGTTGGTTGCTTGACGTAGGGTCCAAGTCTCCTGGATCATGTTCAGTGAGAAAATCACGTTCCCGAAGGTTTCATTCCGTTTGGACTCCGTTTGATATTCCTTTTCTTTGGAATCCTAAAATAGGCAAAAAAAAGAGCAATTCTGGGCTGGGCCTCCGGTTAATAGGTTAGTCCCAAAAATAATATAGAAGTGTATAATAAAGCCCAATAATGTCCAAAACAGTAGATAATATAGCATGGAGCAATCAAAAATTATAGATACGTTGGAGACGTATCAGAGGACGCCCTCGCAAGTACGATGTTACCCATGAGGTGGACCCTCAGGGGCGCCGGTGCACTCCTTCGGGGGCCAGCGTCGCCTTGGGCGGCTGTGCCGGTACTTCTTCTCGCGGTGGAAGCCGCCAAGGGCAAGGCAGCCCCTGTGACGAGGGGAGGCGTGCCATGGTTTCCTGGCCTCCTCGGTCGCACTTCCACTCAGCGGAGGTGCTCCCGGAGTTCGTCGTGTGGTCGGAGAGGCCGACCGGCACCTGTCTCCCACTCCCCCGCTTCTTCGCGGGTGAGATACCAACCGTGGGCTTGACGGCCTATGGCTGTAGGCCGATGGCTGCTGTAGTAGGGCTTCATGGGTTGGGGTCGAAGTTACCACCATCGGTAACATACCATTGGCACGCTGCTGGCAGGCATTTGCTCGCGCGCGCGGCTGATACGTCTCCGTCGTATCTACTTTTCCAAACACTTTTTCCCTTGTTTTGGACTCTAACTTGTATGATTTGAATGGAACTAACCCGGACTGACGCTGTTTTCAGTAGAATTGCCATGGTGTTATTTTTGTTCAGAAATAAAAGTTCTCGGAATGACCTGAAAATCAACGGAGAATTATTTTGGAATATATAAAAAATACTGGAAGGAAGATCCACGTCAGGGGGGCCTCCACCTGTCCACGAGGGTGGGGGAGCGCCCTACCCCCTGGGCGCACCCCCTGCCTCATGGGCCCCCTGACGCTCCGCTGACCTCAACCTGACTCCATATATTCACTTTCGGGGAGAAAAAAACCAGGGAGAAGGGTTCATCATGTTTTATGATACAGAGCCGCCGCCAAGCCCTAAACTCTCTCGGGAGGGCTAATCTGGAGTCCGTTCGGGGCTCCGGAGAGGGGAATCTGTCGCCATCGTCATCATCAACCTTCCTCCATCACCAATTTCATGATGCTCACCACCGTGCGTGAGTAATTCCATCGTAGGCTTGCTGGACGGTGATGGGTTGGATGAGATTTATCATGTAATCAAGTTAGTTTTGTTAGGGTTTGATCCCTAGTATCCACTATGTTTTGAAATTGATGTTGCTATGACTTTGCTATGCTTAATGCTTGTCACTAGGGCCCGAGTGCCATGATTTCAGATCTGAACCTATTATGTTTTCATGAATATATGTGAGTTCTCGATCCTATCTTGCAAGTCAATAGTCACCTACTATGTGTTATGATCCAGTAACCCCGAAGTGACAATAATCGGGACCACTCCCGGTGATGACCATAGTTTGAGGAGTTCATGTATTCACTAAGTGTTAATGCTTTGGTCCGGTACTCTATTAAAAGGAGGCTATAATATCCCTTAGTTTCCAATAGTACCCCGCTGCCACGGGAGGGTAGGACAAAAGATGTCATGAAATTCTTTTTCATAAGCACGTATGACTATATTCGGAATACATGCCTACATTACATTGATGAACTGGAGCTAGTTCTGTGTCACCCTATGTTATAACTGTTGCATGAGGAATCGCATCCGACATAATTATCCATCACTGATCCAATGCCTATGATCTTTTCATATATTGATCTTTGCTTAGTTACTTTACCATCCCACTGTTACAATCACCACAAAACCAATACTGTTACTTTTTCCACCATTACTGGCGAAAGAATCAACGTTAGGGGGCCCACACCCTGTCCACAAGGGTGGGGGGCGCGCCCACCCCCCTGGGGGCACCCCTATCTCATGGCCCCCCTGAGGCTCCACCGACCGCAACTCCAACTCTATATATTCACGTTCGGGGAGAAAAAAACAGAGAGAAGGATTCATCACATTTTACGATACGGAGCCGCCGCCAAGCCCTAATCTTTCCCGGGAGGGCTGATATGGAGTCCGTTCGGGGCTCCGGAGAGGGGAATCCGTTGCCATCGTCATCATCAACCATCCTCCATCACCAATTTCATGATGCTCACCGTCGTGTGTGAGTAATTCCATCATAGGCTTGCTGGACGGTGATGGGTTGGATGAGATTTATCATGCAATCGAGTTAGTTTTGTTAGGGTTTGATCCCTAGTATCCACTATGTTCTGAGATTGATGTTGCTATGACTTTGCTATGCTTAATGCTTGTCACTAGGGCCCGAGTGCCATGATTTCAGATCTGAACCTATTATGTTTTCATCAATATATGAGAGTTCTTGATCCTATCTTGCAAGTCTATAGTCACCTACTATGTGTTATGATCTGGCAACCCCGAAGTGACAATAGTCGGGACCACTCCCGGTGAAGACCGTAGTTTGAGGAGTTCATGTATTCACTATGTGTTAATGCTTTGGTACGGTACTCTATTAAAAGGAGGCCTTAATATCCCTTAGTTTCCAATAGGACCCCGCTACCACAGGAGGGTAGGACAAAAGATGTCATGCAAGTTCTTTCCATAAGCACGTATGACTATATTCGGAATACATGCCTACATTACATTGACGAACTGGAGCTAGTTCTATGTCACCCTAGGTTATGACTGTTACATGATCGATCGCATCCGGCATAATTCTCTATCACCGATCCATTGCCTACGAGCTTTCCATATATTGTTCTTCGCTTATTTACTTTTCCATTGCTATTGTTACAATCACTATAAAACACAAAAAATATTACTTTTGCTACTGTTACCTTTTACCACCGTTACCACTACTATCATATTACTTTGCTACCAAATACCTTGCTATAGATATTAAATTTCCAGGTGTGGTTGAATTGACAACTCAGCTGCTAATACTTGAGAATATTCTTTGGCTCCCCTTGTGTCGAATCAACAAATTTGGGTTGAATACTCTACCCTCGGAAACTGTTGCGATCCCCTATACTTGTGGGTTATCAACGGCCTAAGCAGGAGGTGCACCCTCCACTTTAGGTACGACGGCGTCACAACCCTTTACGTGAGGGTGTTCCGGGTGGACGGCCGTCACGCGGGAGCATCGACGATGAGCTTGGCCTTGCCGATGGCTGAGACGACGACGAGGGCGAGCTCGCCCTTGGTGACGGCCAAGCCTCCCCCAGTAGCGGTGGCTCCTCCTCCGGCGAGAGCACTAGCAGCGGCGGCTATGATCAGCCGCCCTGCCGCCGGGCTTGGACCGGGGAAGGTGATGGGCCGTCCCGCCGCAGTGCTCCGGTGAAGCAGGAGGAGGACTCCGGCTGAGCACGCAGCGGCCGGAGCCTGGCTCGGGAGTTACTGCGGCCGTGCAGGCCACTTTTGTTTAACCTTTCCTTTTTCCTGCATTTTGAAGAAAGTAGATGGCCCTGCTGGGGTGTGTAATGAACTACGACACTTATGCCACTATGCTATGCTTGTTATCTTGATGTTATGCCGTGCTATCTGTGTTCCGAATACACGCGGTTTGGGTAACTTAGCTTGGCATGCTCGCGGTAGTTTAGTTTCACATCTCACGAGGGCGCACCCTTTGACATCTGGTGAAGCTCCTTTCCCGACGACTCAGGAGCCATCAGCCTGAGGACACATTCTAGAGCTGCAGAGATGTTAGAAAATATGGCGGGGTGCCTTGTTCTTCTCTGCGTGAGCCCCCAGGCGTGAGTTAGCTATGGCTTAGTGCACTGCGTCGCGCTACCCAAGGGGAACATACTTAAATTGTGCTCTCGACCATGAGCTCATTCGAGAGCGCCTCACGAGGATCAAGGAAGCTCTGGAAGCCGAGGATCTAGGGCGACATGGCTTTGGCGAAGTGTATTTGCGGCGCGGGCGAACCCAACGCACGCACACACCTGCCCAGCCCCCGCGCGCGAGGCATGCGAGGAGGAGCGACGGGCAACTGCCGCTCCCCTGAGCCAAGACTAAAAGGCGAGAGAAATAAAAGTGGAGAATCCAACTTGTCAATCGAAAAAACGCGAGAACTTCAAATTCCATTAAGAAGCTGCAAACCAGCTACAGAAAGCAAGCAAATGAACAACCATGTTCGACACCTAGTCTAGTCTTCTCACCAGCGTGGAGCTAAGTGCTGCCACTAGGATGTGGGAGGGAGCCCCCGAGGCCCGAGGCGTGTACAACCCCACTCATTATTACGTGAGAGTGTCTCGAGCGGAGACCTTCACAGGCACATGCCTTGCATCATGGGTAGAACTTTCGGCGGCTGCTGGATGTTCCACGCGTTCTGGACGGGGATCTCATCCTGCATCTCCAGGTGTGCGGCACCAAGCTTGGAGACACGGGCGATCCTGAACGGGCCCTCCCACATGAGTGAAAGCTTATGCAGCCCCTCCCTGGAGAGCGCCCGCCTCAGGACAAGATCACCCACCTCGAGCGTCCTGGAGCGGACGCTGCAACAGTGGTACCACCGCAGCGCCTGCTGGTACCTTGCTGCTCGGAGCGCGGCTTGACGGCGGCGTTCCTCCCCCAGCATGAGGTCCATTCCCCGTGAGGCGTCCTGGCATGCCTCATCAAATGCCAAGACCTGCGTGGAGCGATGCCTGACCTCGTGAGAGAGAACCGCTTCGGCTCCATAGACGAGGAAGAATGGAGGCTCACCTGTTGGGTTGGTCGCGGTGGTGCGGATGGACCAAAGCACGGACTGGTTCTTGTCTAGCCAGCCCCTGCCGCAGGCCTCGAGCTTCTTCTTGAAGGTTCTTGCCTTGAGGCCTCTCAGGACCTCCGCATTGCCGCGTTTGGCCTGGCCGTTGCTCCTGGGGTGTGGCACTGAGGCGTAGCATATCTGCGTTCCAAGGTTAGCACAATATGTTTTGAAAAGGTTGGTAGAGAACTGTGAGCCGTTGTGAGTGATGATGCGATTGGGGACCCCGAACCGGCTCACGGGGCCCTTGATGAACTTTACTGCTAAGCCGACTGGGATAGTGCAGACAGCCTCCACCTCCGCCCACTTGGTGAATTTGTAGATGGTGACATAGAGGTAGTGGTAGCCCCCGGGTGCCCGAGGGAACGGCCCCAAGATGTCCAACCCCCAGACCACGAACGACCACAAGAGCGGGATGGTCTGGAGGCCCTGAGCGGGCTGGTGGATCTGCTTCGCATGGAATTGGCATGCTTCACAAGATCTCACCAGCTCGGTGGCATCATTGAGCACCGTGGGCCAGTAGAACCTGTTGCGGAACGCCTTGCCCACGAGGGTGCGTGATGATGAGTGATGCCCGCAGTCCCCGCCGTGTATGTCAGCCAACAGCTCATGTCCCTGCTCCCTGGAGATGCATCACAGAGAAACATCATTTGGCTTCCTATAGAGCTAACCGTTCTGGATACAGTAGGCAGTGGCCTGTCGAGCCACATGCTCCGCGTCCTTGTCCTTCTCCGACAGGGTCCCCTGAAGCAGGTATGCCCTAAACTCTTTGGAACAACACCCCTCCTGAGGCTCGAGCGCGAGAAGTAGATGCGCTGCCGAGGTTGGGCCGCAAGCGGGGGCTCCCGAGAGGGGTGCTAGTGGGAGCTCCTCCTGAGGCGATGCTGGTTCCACGGTAGGAGGGATTGCTGAAGATTTGAAGAGCCGCTCCTCGAGAACACCAGGCTCCTGGGGAAAGCACCGAGACGCCCTCTTGGAGATGTCGTCAGCTTCCTTGTTCATGCCGCGCAGCACATGCTGCAGTTCCAGGCCCAAGAATTGTTTCTCAATTTTTCGTTCCTCCACAAGGTATGCCTCCATGTGGTCGTCCTTCAGCTCGTATACTTTGTTGGCGAAGTTGATGAGGAGCTGGGAGTCGCCCTTGATGGTGAGGCGCTTCACCCCCAAGGCTGTTGCAGCCTTGAGACCGGCATCAGGCCTTCGTACTCCGTGATGTTGTTGGAGACCTTCTCTCCCTGCTAGAAGTAGAGCTGCACGGCATAGTAGAGCTTGTCCTGGGTGGGCAAGATGAGCACGGCGCCAGCCCCCGCGCCCGGACGCGCAAATGCACCGTCGAAGTACATGATCCAGCCGTCTAGTGCCTCACTCCCTGCTGAGAGGGATCGGTCCTCTCCTGCTTCGAGGCTGGGGACGTCGGTACATTCTGCCACGAAGTCGGCGAGTGCGGTGCCCTTGATGACTCTGGTGGTCCTGAACTTCAAATGGAATGCCTGCAATTCGATATTCCATTCTGCCACCATTCCTGCCGCATTGGGGCTCATGAGCACCCTCTCTAGCGGGTAAGCTAAGACGACCTTGATGGGGTGGCCTTGAAAGTAGTGGCGCAACTTGCATGAGGCGACGAGGAGCGCAAGCAAGAGCTTTTGTGGCATGGGGTAGCGTGCCCGCGCATCGCGCAACACCGTGCCGATGAAGTACACCGGGTGCTCGACAAGGGTGGAAGTGTGGGTGACGCCTTGCGCCTCCTACGGCCTGGCAGCCATAGGAGGCTAGTCGCTGGTCAAGGTAGTCAGGGCCTCAGGAGCTCCATCCTGAGGGGCTTGGTCTTCTGCTGGGGTAGCCGAGTTCTCAGGAGCGCCATCCTGGAACTAGTGAATTCCAGCCAGCTGCAGGGTGCTGCTTTGAGAGTCCTTGGCCGGGCATTCCTCCTGGACCGCCACCAACGCCGCGCTGGCCGAGTGAGGGGTAGCGGCCAGGTAGAGCACCAGTGGCTCGAGGGGCGTGGAGCTACCATCATTGGCGGGCTGGTGAGGTACTTCTTGAGGTCTTGGAACACTGTGTTGGCCTCCGGAGTCAACTCGAATGGTCCCTTCTTTTTCACCAGCTTGAAGAATGGGAGGGCGTGCTCCCCCAGCTTGGAGATGAAGCGCCCTAGCAAGATCACACAGCCTGCCAGCTTCTACATCTCCTTGAGGGTCTGTGGCGTGCTCGTCCCTTCTATGGCCTTGACCTTCTTGGGGTTGTCCTCAATTCCTCTATGCGACACCAGAAAGCCCAGCAGCTTGCCGGAGGGGACACCAAATACGCATTTCTCCGGATTGAGCCGTAGATCCACCTTGCGCAGGCTGGCGAATGTTTCCTCCAGGTCTTCAATGAGAGTCCTCGCCTCCCGAGATTTCACCACTATATCGTCAACATAGGCCTCAGCGTTCCTACCAAGATGCCGGCCTAGAGCAATGTGCATCAGCCGCTGGAAAGTTACTCCGGCGTTACGCAGGCCGAACAACATGCAGGTGTAGCAGTACACCCCACATGGTGTCAGGAAAGCCGTCTTCCCAACATCTTGTACCTCCATCTTGATTTGGTGTTAGCCTGAGAAGGCGTCCAAAAAACACAGCAGGTCGCACTCGGCGGTGGAGTCGACGATCTAATTGATGCGCGAAAGTGGGAAGGTGTCTTGGGGGCAAGCCTTGTTGAGGTTGGTGAAGTCGATGCACATGCGCTCCTCCCCGCCCTTCTTGGGGACAACAAATGTATTCGCCAGCCATTTCGGGTACCGTACCTCCCAAATGACACTGGCTTCTTGGATTTTGCGAGTCTCCTAGACGATGAACGACTGCTTTTCTGTGGACGGCCGCCGCGCTTTTTTGCTTTACTGGGCGCACGTTATGACACACCCTTAGGTGGTGCTTGATTATCCCCCTCAGGATCCCGACTAGATCCTTAGGCTCCCATGCGAACACATCCTTGTTCTTGCGCAAGAAGCTGACCAATGCCTCCTCTTGATCTGAAGGGAGGCTGGCACCTATGGTGAAGGTGGCGCCCGATGCCCCGTCCTCATCAACTGATACTTGCTTCGTCTCGGCACAATCTTGGGAGAACAACTGCTTCCTCTTTGCTGGCGCAGCCCCCAGAGCCTCTGGGGCTCCTTCCTCACCTGGCCGCATGACATCTGCGGCCCTGAAGGCGAGCTTAAGGGCCGACAAGGCTTCCTTGGTGTCCCCAGCCATAGTAAGGACGCCACTGCTCCCCGACATCTTCATGAGATTGTAGGCGGGGTGGGTCGCTGCCATGAACTAGGCCAAGGCCGGGTATCCGAGGATGGCGTTGTAAGGGAGGCCAATGTGGGAGATGTCGGAGTCGATGAGCTCGGTGCGGTAGTTGTCGCGGGTGCCGAAGGTGACGGGGAGGCGGATCTTCCCCAAGGGATAGGTGGAGCCCTCCACAACCCCGAAGAATGGCTTGGTGCGGCGGAACCGGGCATGTGGCACATGAAGCAAGAAGAAAGCTTCCACAGAGAGCACATTGAGGCTAGCTCCACCGTCGATGAGGGTCTTGGTGACCGCCATGTTGCATATGGTGGGGGTGCAAAGCATCGGGAGCACGCCGGCGCTAGCGGTGGTCGCGGGGTGATCTCTTGAGTTGAAGGTGAGGCTAGCCTTGGGCGCCGCCCATCTCGGAGGAGCTCCCTGCTGCACGTGGGCGACACCCACCTAGCAGAAGAACTGCTTGACATGGTGGTCCAAGGGTGGCGCCTGTGAGCCACCGAGGAGGGCTGCGATAGTGTGGGGTGCTGGTGCCGCAAAGCGCGCGATGAAGAGGCCATGCAGCTTCTCCCTGGATGCCACAAAACACCCTGGCAAGTTGAGAATCCAGGAGGGCGGCGCGCCCGCCTGGGCCATGGGGAGCCAATTTTCCATGACCTTGTTGTCGCCGCCGGCCGCCCAAACAGCCTCCTCATGTGCTTGGACAAAGCCTGTCGAGTCCGCCGCGCCATCGTATCGGGGCGGCACGTCCGGACTCAACTTGGGCGGCCACTGCACTCGTCGCAGGGTGGGGGTCCAGGCTTGGAGCCCCTCGGCTCGTCCGAACAGTAGAGCGTAGGAGACAAGGTGGCGGATATCCGACGCACCCCTACCTGCCATGCCAAATGTAGGATTTCGGGTTCCGTAGACCCTTGAGAGGTTCGAACTCTGGGGTGCATGCGAAGAACTTGTCCTCCCCAGTCTGCCTGCTCTCTAATCCCACGGCCTAGCTCGATGAATCAAATGGACAAGAGCAACAGCAGTTTACCTAGGTTCGACCCACCTTGCGGTGTAAAACCCTACTCCTACTTTGTGGTGGATTGGCCTCGAGGAGCTAAGGATGAACTAGTACAGTGGAGAACAACCTCAGGAGGAGAGGTGTTCTTGTGCTCGACGAGCTGGTGGATGTGAGGATGATCTGAATGATCCGTCCCTTTTCTATGGTGGTGGCTAGGTCCTATTTATAGTGGCCTTGGTCCTCTTCCCAAATGAAGGCGGGAAGGGATCCCACAATGGCCAATTTTGGAGGGAGACAACTAGTACATGCTATCTTGACAAAAGTAGTCTTCGCCTGCAAAAAGCCTCCCCATCCTGCTGTCCTGGCGGTCCTGGTCTTGTTGCACCGGAATGGAAACCTTTGCTTGATTCCTCGGGACCCCGCGCCTGCGCTTGCCTCCTTAGCACCAAAGAGGAAATTGGTACACTGTGCCCACTGGCGCCTGCCTGGCCTTGGTCGTGATGGCTCACGTCATCTGAACTTCGCGAGGTGAACCTTGCATAGATATCTCTGCTCCTCGTGAGCCAGCTTGGGGAGGCCGCCCCACGTGGAGGTGTTGGTGTCATCCTCCTTGTGAGGCTTGGCCCCTCAGTAGGGTCTTGAGTTGTTGATGTTGAAGCTGGGCCATACCAGGCCGCCGATGGAGCCATGTCGTGGGCCGCAAGCAGGCATGTCTGAGTACCCCCATTCCCAGAACGCCGACAAGTGTAGCAGCGGAAAGTAAAACATTGCATATGAAGGTACAGGGAAGGGTTTGGAGAAGGCAAACGCAATGTAGACACGGAAATTTTTGGCATGGTTCCGATAGGTGGTGTTATCGTACATCCATGTTGATATAGACTTCAACCCACGAAGGTTTATGATTGCAGGAGTCCACGGAGGGCTCCACCCACGAAGGGTCCAGGAAGAAGCAACCTTGTCTATCCCACCATGGCCATCGCCCACGAAGTACTTGCCTCGCTCGGGTAGATCTTCACGAAGTAGGCGATCTCCTTGCCCGTACAAACTTCTTGGTTCAACTCCACAATCTTGTCGGAGGCTCCCAAGCGACACCTAACCAATCTAGGAGACACCACTCTCCAAAAGGTAATAGATGGTGTGTTGATGATGAACTACTTGCTCTTGTGCTTCAAATGATAGTATCCCCAACACTCAACTCTCTCTCACAGATTTGGCTATGGCAGAAAGATGATTTGAGTTTAAAGCAGCTTGGGAAAGGCTAGAGATCTAGATTCTTGTGGTAGGATTGGAATCTTGGTCTGAACACATGAGTAGGTGGTTCTCTCTCACAAAATGAGTAGTGGAAGTGTAGGCACGTTCTGATGGCTCTCTCACATATGGAGGAGGGGGTGGAGGTGTATATATAGCCTCCACAGAAAATCCAACCGTTACACACATTTGACCCAACTCGGTCAGACCGAATAGAAGAACTCGATGCGACCGATTTAGTTCAAAATGTGAACATTAGGAATCTCGATGGGACCGACTGGAACAAGTCAGTGGGACCGATGTGTTAGGGCTAGGGAAAAACCTCATCTCGGTGAGACTGATTGCTTGAGCTCGGTGAGACCGATTTTAGCAAAGAGCAAATAGAGACTTGGTCAAGCAAACTCAGTGGGACCGATTGCACATTTCGGTGAGACCAAAATAATTGCAACAGGTAACAGAGAGTTTGCAGGGCCATCTCGGTGAGACCAAGATCCCTATCGGTGTAACCGAATTGCTAGGGTTTCTGGCAGTGGCTATGTCAACTAAACTCGGTGGCGTCAGATGGGTAATGTTGGTGGGGCCAAGTTTGACTTTTGAGTTTTGGACATATGTGGAAATGAGAAAGTGGTTGAGGGTTTTTGGAGCAATATCACTAAGCACTTTGAGCAAATAGAACATTAAGCAACACCTCATCCCCTTTTAATAGTATTGGCTTTCCTATGGACTCAATGTGATCTTGGATCACTAAAATAGAAATAAAGAGTCTTGAGCTTTTGCCAATCTTTGTCCTTAATATTTTGAGGCGTCCACATCTCCAGTCCATGCCATGCCAATCATTGAACTTTCTGAAATATTAAACCTAAATGGATATTAGTTCAATGAGCTATACGTTGTTATGAATTACCAAAACCACACGGGGATTAGTTGCACTTTCAGTCTCCCCCCTTTTTGGTAATTGATGACAACATATAGATCAAAGCTTCGACAAATGATAATATGAATGAAGTACAATGTCGCTTTAAGAAGTATGTGATAAGCAAGAGCTCCCCCTAAATTTGTGCATTATTTGAAATTTTCTTTTGAATGCAAATGCACAATCGATTAGGATCATGGGTCACTCTTCCATGTCACATACATCTTGCTGGAGCGCTCAAAATGATAAGAGTTAAATAACATGCACTTATCACCGAGGGTACAAGTGATTGATCATACACATATAAAACATAGATATAACCATGCAAGCACACATTAAGCATAGTATTATCAAACACATGATCACATAAGTATCTCACGAGCATAACTCAAATTGTAGCATAGGAATCAAACAACCAAACTATCAAAGTAGAAAAAGAAGCAAATGAAGGCAAGACACACACACTCTCTCTCTCTCGAAGCCTATGATCTATGCACTTTCTCCCCCTTTGGCAACAAGTTACCAAAAAGTTTGAAAACGTATAGTGTTATACGACACTTTAGGCATGATCTTCGGGAGCTCCTAAAGGGGTCTTCTGGCTTGTCTCTCCGGTGTGCGTAGATGGCGCGGAGAGGAGGGCATCTGCAAAAGCTTTGGCAGAATTCCGTGGAGATGGAGTGGTTGAAATTGGAGGTACAACCATGGCAGTTGTTGCAGGTGCTGAAGTAGTAGTCCTGGAGTCTTTGACAACTGGCACTGCTGATGACCTTTGTGCCCCTGGCACTCTCTAGAAAGTATTTGTAGTTGGTCTATCCTCCCTATCCTTAGCATCCTCTTGGAGCTTCTCCACAATGGTCTGTATCTCAGTGACCCTCACATCTAGGTCATTGAATCTAGTCTCAATGATCCTCTCAAGACTTTCCTGATTTTGAGTTAGGGTGGCAAAGCCCTTCTCAATTCTCACTATAGCCTCAAGCAGATAACTGAGTTGATCTTGCTTGGTCTTGGGTAGCACTATGGAGGCATTTGGTGCACTTGCTGCCTTTGCTGCTTTGGCAGCCTTTGCTCTCTCTATCTTCTCCTGGGCTTCAACACAAGTAGGATGGGAAGCATCCATGACAACCTCGTTGTCCTCAAAGTCTAGCCTCAGGGGTAGATGCTCACTGTCTAGTAGATATGTATCGGTTCCCATCTTGGAATTGATCAACATTTGAATGTGAGGGGCATATCCACAAGATCTCTTCTGATCTGTAGCTGTTCTCTTCACAGTTTCCACAATCAGGCTCATCACCTTGAACTTCTGAGGAACATCAAACATGTGAAGCAGGTTGATGGAGTGACCACAGATCATTATGTGATCTCCTGTCTTGGGAAAAATAATGTGCCTCAATATAGTGTTTATGGTGGTCAAACCATCAAGTAGGTAGTATATTGATCCAAGCTTGTGAGTCTCGAAGTCTTTATCAGGAATTGGCTTGTACATGTTAGCCATGGAGTTGTGATCATTCCTAGGCTTAGCATACACATCAATGTCATTCTCCTCTTCCTATGGGGCATTGATCAGCTTGGCCCATTCTAAGATAGTACATTGATATCTCGTTCCTTCAGTCATCCAGACTATCTTTGCATCAGGGTATAAGTGAGCAGTGGAATAGAATTGCATGATCATCTCATCGTTCTAATTAGTCAACTTCTGACCAACAAACTTGTCAACACCATTCATTCTGAAGCTCTCATGCAAACTTGGGAAATACTCTTCATTGTAATCAATGTATTTCCAGTCAACCCATTTCATATCGCAAATGATGGGCTTCTTGTCCAATAGGACAGTCTCATAAGAATCCTGTTGTTCCTTTGCGTGAAAGTGGTAGTCCACAACAGTTCTTCTCCTGGTGGCATAGGGATCTGTTTGTCTCCATAGTCTCAGACCAGCATCCTTTCTTAAATTCATGTTCTCTCGCACAGGATGATCATCACTATGATCTGGAATCTTGGGCTTGAGCTTTCTAAGCACCTATGGCTCTTCTTCTTCTTGAGCTTCAGGCACTGGGCATTGTTCTTTTCAGTAGCAGAAATATTCCTTGTTGATCTCTTAGGTGCAGATGGCTTGGGAGCTTGAGCTTCAGCAGAAGGCTTGGGGGCAGACTTGGGCTTAGATGGAGTAGCCCCAGTCCTTATGGCATCCCCCATAAGCTTCTGAGTCTTTGCAGGAGGTGCAATAGGCTCTTCTTCCTCCTCTTCTTCATCTTCCCTCATGGAAGGCTTTCCAGGCACCTTACCAGTAGTAGTTCTTGCCCTCTTCTTCTTGCGAGCAACCTCATCATCAACAGATTGTTCCAAAGTGAACTGCATAGTTTCTTGAGTTGGCACTTTCCTGGGTTTAGACATTGGAGCTCTCTTAGGTGGAGCTTTCTTGGGAATTCCAGGCTTGGTAGCAGTAGCATACTCTTTCTTGAGTACTTTCTTCTTGGAGGTCACCTCCTCCCCAATCACAAAATCTTCATCCTTAGACTCAGATGTTCTTTTCTTACTATGTCTAGTTGCTACCTTAGGCAAATTGCTGGGAGTGCTCCTACTCCCCTCATCATAGCTGCTAGAGGGACTAGTGCCCTCACTGAGGTTGAGTTGCTCTTCAGACCTGTTTTGACTATCACTGCCCTCTGACATTGCTAAAACCGACCCTGTGAATAGTTGGGTGTAGATAGAGTGGATGAGCATCACAAAGTATAACTTTTTTTGCAAAAATATTGAGTCAAAAACTTAATTTTAATTTTCTATAGAAAGCATTTTGGAGCTACCGATTTGACAAACTCGGTGACACTGAAGCACTAACAGAGTCTAAACACACAGTTTTGGTGAGACCGAAATGTAGTTTGGTGACTCCGAGATGCTAGGGTTTCACAAAGAAAGTGATTTCGGTCGCACCGATCAGTGCACTTCGGTCAGACCGAGTTGTATTTGTGCAATGGCCAGGGCCAATCGGTGTGATTGAGATCCTCAGATCGGTCGGTCCGAGATGGGTTCGGCAGAAACCTAACCCTAAGTTTTTGCGTCAAATCTATTATAAGGAGTTTGTTTGGTGGATAGATCAATCTCATACGTGGGAAGAACATATGCATTAAGCTTTGTGCAAGAATCGGAGTAATGGAAAGGAAAAAGGGTCAAATCTGTACTCTAACTTGGTGACGGACTTGCTACATCAACAACAGCGGTGAGGTTTCCGTTGACGGTGGCGGAGACCAGTGGCAGAAGGTCGCTGGTGAAAACGGCGACGATCTAGAGACTAGGGGAGGCAGTGCTGGGGTGTGTGCTCCTGTGGTTGAAGTGATTTTCAACCGTATGGGTACGCAGAGTATAAATACCCAGATGCTATCAATGTGACCGAGTGGAACTACTTGGTGGCATCGAGATGCAAAACTACTAGCAGTTTCTGCAACTCGATGTGACCGAATGGATCCGATTAGTTGCACCGAGATAAAACCTAGATCAACTTAATGACTTAAGTGAGACCGAGTAGGAGTGAGTTGGTCTAATCGAAAGGCATTAAGAGGTTTTGGAAGTTAAGCCCTTGACGGATTGGTGGCTCCGAGTGCTCCTCACTCGGAGGGTCCGAATTAGACTTGTTCAAACTTTGTGATGTAGCATGAATAGAGTTTGAGACGATAAAAAGCATAGATAGCTAGAGGGAGTACTTAGGCATTCTTGTCCGTCCATTTGGAAAAAATAAAAACCAAACAATCAAAGCAACAAATGGATGTCCTCGAATGGAGAAAATTATGCAACCAACATGCTCACACAATAAGATAGCAAATAAATCATGTGGCAAAGTATGCACAAACACTCTAGTATCTATCAAGCAATTGGTGATGACTAGGTCATCTATATATGAGTATATTGACTAAGGAGTTAAATGAGAACATTTTAACGTAGGTCATACTCATCGTTTAAGCACAAGTGGGGTTACCACTTTTACATAAAGCATTGTTGTGTTCACATCATTAGAGTTGCTTTAGCTCAATTCTTAGAGAAAAGCACCCCATAGATGTGATATCCCCCCTTAGAGGGATGAACTAACCTTGGGTTTTGTCGATGATGACTTCATGTAGGTGTTGAAGATGTGGATGCTCAATGTCAATGTAGATAATTTGGAGCAATCCATTGGAGTGAGTTCCACTTTCAATACCTACACGGGTTAGTCCCATAAGGAACATACTAGAATATCCATCGACATAGAGTGAAACACACATATGATGATGTCCATGAAAGCATTAGGTTATCTTGTCCCCTGTCTTACCAACAAGAGGGTTTGTGACTCCTTGAACTAGGGCAAGATATGGAAGTTGATTGCACTTGTCCTTGCCAAAATGAATGTGAGTAAAGTATGTTGGCGGAGTCACCCTCAAGAACTCTCTAGTTCTTCTTCTTTTGGATGCACATCAACTTGATGGGAATCCTTGGAGTTGTAGTCGTACTTGATGTAGTGGAACTTGATGTAGTCTTGGGAACCCACTTGACAATGGCCTTAGGAGCTTCTTCAAATGAATCAATTTCCTCTTGAAGCTTGTCCTTGCATTTTAGCTTGTGCTCTTTGCTACCTCTTGAGCACTGCGTTGGTTTTCCCTTGAAGAGGAAAGGGTGATGCAACAAAGTAGCGTAAGTATTCCCCTCAGTTTTTGAGAACCAAGGTATCAATCCAGTAGGACACTACACGCAAGTCCCTCATACCTACACAAAAAAATAAGAACCTCGCAACCAATGCGATAAAGGTGTTGTTAATCCCTTCACGGTCACTTACGAGAGTGAGATCTGACAGAGATAATAATAAGATAAATATTTTTGGTATTTTTATGATATAGATTGAAAGTAAAGATAGCAAAATCAACGGTGCCAGAAATAGCTTGTTGACGGGAGATTAATATAAAGGAGAATAGACCCGGGGGCCATAGGTTTCACTAGTGGCTTCTCTCAAGATAGCATAAGAATTACGGTAGGTGAACAAATTACCATCGAGCAATTGAAAGAAAAGTGCATAATTATGAGAATATCTAGGCATGATCATGTATATAGGCATCACGTCCGTGACAAGTAGACCGAAACGATTGTGCATCTACTACTATTACTCCAGACATCGACCACTATCCAGCATGCATCTAGAGTATTAAGTTCATAAGAACAAAGTAATGCATTAGCCAAGATGACATGATGTAGAGGGATAAACTCAAGCAATATGATATAAACCTCATCTTTTTTTCCTCGATGGCAACAATACAATACGTGCCTTGCTGCCCCTGCTGTCACTGAGAAAGGACACTACAAGATTGAACCCAAAGCTAAGCACTTCTCCCATTACAAGAAAGATCAATCTAGTAGGCCAAACCAAACTGATAATTCGAAGACACTTGCAAAGATAACCAATCATACATAAAAGATTTCAGAGAAGAATCAAATATTGTTCATAGATAAACTTGATCATAAACCCACAATTCATCGGATCTCGACAAACACACCGCAAAAAGAGTTACATCGAATAGATATCCACGAAGATCGAGGAGAACATTGTATTGAGATCCAAAGAGAGAGAAAAAGCCATCTAGCTAATAACTATGGACCCGAAGGTCTGAAGTAAACTACTCACACATCATCGGAGGGGCCATGGAGTTTATGTAGAGGACATCCGTGATCGATTCCCCCTCCGGCGGTGCTCCGGAAAAGGCCCCAAGATGGGATCTCTTGGGTACATAAAGGTTGCGGTGGTGGAAATAGGGTTTCGTGGTGCTGTTGGATGTTTTCGGGGTATATGAATATATATAGGAGGAAGAAGTAGGTCGGTGTAGCCACGAGGGGCCCGCGAGGGTGGAGGGCGCGCCCAGGGGGGTAGGCGCACCCCCCTGCCTCGTGGCCTCCTCGTTGGCTGCTTGGCGTCCACTCCAAGTCCCCTGGATCACGTTTGTTCCAAAAATAACTCTCCCGAAGGTTTTATTCCGTTTGGATTCTGTTTGATATTCCTTTTTTTGCGAAACACTGAAATATGCAAAAAAACAGCAATTTGCACTGGGCCTTAGGTTAGTAGGTTAGTCCCAAAAATAATATAAAAGTGTATAAATAAGCCCATTAACATCCAAAACAAATAATATAAAAGCATGGAACAATAAAAAATTATAGATACGTTGGAGACGTATCAAGCATTCCCAAGCTTAATTCCTACTCGTCCTCGAGTAGGTAAATGATAAAAACAGAATTTTTGATGTGGAATGCTACCTAGCATAATTCTCAATGTAATTTTGTTTATTGTGGCATGAATGTTCAGATCCGAGAGATTCAAGACAAAAGTTTAATATTGACATAAAAATAATAATACTTCAAGCATACTAACTAAGCAATCCTGTCTTCTCAAAATAACATGGCAAAAGAAAGTTCATCCCTACAAAATCATATAGTTTGGTCATGCTTCATTTTAATCACACAAGAATGCTCTCATCTTGCACAATCCTGATGACAAGCCAAACAATTGTTTCATACTTTAGTAATCTCAAACTTTTTTCAACTTTCATGCAATACATGAGCGTGAGCCATGGATATAGCACTATGGGTGGAATAGAATAATGATAGGGGTTACGTGGAGAAGACAAAAAAGAATAAAGTCTCACATTGACGAGGCTAATCAACGGGATAGGGAGATGCCCATCAATTAATGTCAATGCAAGGAGTAGGGATTGCCATGCAACGGATGCACTAGAGCTATAAATGTATGAAAGCTCAACAAAAGAAACTAAGTGGGTGTGCATCCAACTTGCTTGCTCACAAAGACCTAGGGCACTTGAGGAAGCCCATTGTTGGAATATACAAGCCAAGTTCTATAATGAAAAATTCCCACTAGTATATGAAAGTGACAAAACAAGAGACTCTCTATCATAAAGATCATGGTGCTACTTTGAAGCACAAGTGTGGAAAAAAGGATAGTAGCATTGTCCCTTTTTTTGGGACTTTTTTTATTATTTGGCCTTTTTTTTGGGACAATGTTCTATTAATGATGATCATCACACTTCTATCTATTTACATCTCAATGATTACAACTCGATACTAGAACAAAATATGACTCTATAAGAATGCCTCCGGCGGTGTACCAGGAAGGGCAATGAATCAAGACTGACATGTATGATAAACTATGCATGGTGGCTTTGCCACAAATACGATGTCAACTACATGAGCATGCAAAGCAGTATGACAATGATGAAGCGTGTCATAAATGAAACGATGGAAAGTTGCATGGCAATATATCTCGGAATGGCTATGGAAATGCCATAATAGGTAGGTATGGTGGCGGTTTTGAGGAAGATATAAGGAGGTTTATGTGTGATAGAGCGTATCATATCACGGGGTTTGGATGCACCAGCGAAGTTTGCACCAACTCTCAAGGTGAGAAAGGGCAATGCACGGTACCGGAGAGGCTAGCAATGATGGAAGGGTGAGAGTGCTTATAATCCATGGACTCAACATTAGTCATAAAAAACTCACATACTTATTGCAAAAATCTACAAGTCATCAAAAACCAAGCACTACGCGCATGCTCCTAGGGGGATAGATTGGTAGGAAAAGACCATCGCTTGTCCCCGACCGCCACTCATAAAGAAGACAATCAAAGAACACCTCATGTTTCAAATTTGTTACACAACGGTTACCATACGTGCATGCTACGGGACTTGCAAACTTCAACACAAGTATTTCTCAAATTCACAACTACTCAACTAGCACACTCTAATATCACCACCTTTATATCTCAAAACAATTATCAAGTATCAAATTTCTCATAGTATTCAATGCACTTTATATGATAGTTTTTATTATACCCATCTTGGATGCATGTCATATTATGTAGCGACTCGACCTCAAACGGTCAAGTCTCTGTGCTTCAGTGTCATCCCTGGATCGGTAATGCTGACACACACAGTACTCGAAGGATTTATAACAGAGTAGCAATCACACACTTATTACATCGAATGTCTCAAGAGAGACCTTATTACAATAATATGGCTTAAGGCCATCTAATGCGATAATATCGAAAGGCTTGGAAGATAAAGTGAGTCCATCAACTCCAACGGCATAGCTGAGCTGCACGGCAATGACCTAACGAACCTTACTCCTCGTGTAAAAATTCTGCAACATAATACATTGCAGCCCGAAAACGGGTCAGCACATGGAATATGCTGGCAAAATAACACAGTAGAGCAAGAACAAAATAACGCTAATGCTACATGCATATTTGGTTGGTGGAAAGCTCTAGGGTTATAGTTATTGCGAAAAGCCAATTTTTCCCTACAACAAAGGAATAGATTTTAATTTAACTATCATGGTGGTGGAAACATTGAGAAGGTAACCCCAACTCAATCCCAATTAAAGTGATTAACAACCCAACAAATTTAATTAAAAGTGATGAGATACATGTGATAACCCAAGTACTAGATACTCAAGATTGTCCATAACCGGGGACACGGCTAACCATAATTAGATTGTACACTCTGTAGAGGTTTGCACACTTTTCCCCAAAAGACTCGATCACCTCCGTTGGATTTCTCGCACTATAAGGTGTTTGAGAAACGGATGACCGAGACACAGTCTTTCAGAAACATTAACTCTCTACTCTGGGTAGACCATACCAAACCTACAAAACCCACTACCTGCTGATCTACCTCTTCAAGAGCTTCACGTAACTTACTTAACTATGCTAGAGCCCATAATAGCTTGTGGCTACACACGGAAGTTTCTAGCATGAATCATCTCAGTTCCCTTTGAGCCTGGGTGGCGGTCCATAGGAAGATCACACGGGTTCCCCGGGATTTCCAAAAAAACAGACAACACTGGGTTCCCCAGGTGCCTCAATCCACCCAGATGTTTATTTAAGTTGCCACCTTAAGTTGAACCATTAATTAACAATATCACATATGTCATGGATTTCACTCAAACCCAAACCACGTCTATGAGCATAGCATAGCATAGTAATATAAGCAACGCGTAGAAGTAACTCCAAAGGGTTTGATAGTAACAGGGTAATAGGTTCTACCTCAATAACAACTTCCCAACCCACAAGTTAATGACATCCTAATCATGCAATGTTTGAGGATTGGAACTAATGCATAAAAACTGGGTATGGAAAGAGTATGATCAATGTGTTACTTGCCTTGCTAACGATCCGCAAAACCTAGGGACTCGTAGTAACACGCTTCGCACTCCAGGTGTTCTATCGCAAACAAACAATAACATACATAAGCAACAAGCAAAGATGCGCAAGCAAAACTCAAATAAAAGAGGTTGACCAGAAAGTTCAACTTAAGAACTCCGGTTAGCAAAAAGAATCAAATCAAACAGAGCAACGAAACTCAAACGGTGAAAGAAACACGATCCGTTTACTAATCTGGACCTAGGTCAAATTTTATAGTAGCAAAAACTTGTTCAAGTTGATTAAACAGAAAGAGGGTTTCGAGACGAAGATCTAGGCGCTTGAGTCGCCTGATTCCGACTAACAAGCGAAAAGATAAACATAAACTAAGATCGGATCAGAAATCGCGATCGAGAAAAACACGGATAAATCCGATAAAAAGAAAACTGACGAACAGACTAACGAACGAGCGTTCATTAGCTGTAACTAACGGGCGAAAACCATTCGTTAAAACGAACGTACGGACGAACGTCCGCTAACTAGAAGAACCGAGAAAAATTGACAAACTAAAAAAATGGATCTAGGGTTTCAAAAAAACCGAATGTTTTTTTTAAAACAGCAGCTCGGAACCGGCGCGGTACCTCTGGCGAGGGCTCCGGCGCGGCGGGCTTGGGCGGCGGCGGCGACTCGCGGGCGGCGGGGCTCGGCGGCGGCGGCGCTCGGCTACGGCGGCGGCTGCAAGCGGCGACGGCGGCTGCGGTGGTGGTGATTGTTTGGGGCGGCGGTGGCTGCGGTGGTGGTGATGGTTTGGGGCGGCGGGGTGGCGGCTTATAAAGGGGGGCGGGGCGGCGACTTGGGGGAGGGGGCAAAACGCGGCGGAGGCGGAGTCCCGCTCGGACTCTGGTCCGAGCAGCGGCGGGGCGGTGGCGGCTTGGGCCGGCCTGGCTTGGCTGGCCTTAGGCCCAGTTGGGCGCGGGAAACATATTTTTAAAATAATTACGACGACAGAAATAAAACTCTAGAAAATAAAATGAAAACCTAAAAATGCCAAAACAAATTTTCCCTGTCTAAATAAAATATTTAGAACGAGATGAACATTTTCTTGGCCCTAAAATGCAATTTTGAAAACGTGCAATTTTTCTAATGCAAATAAAATCCAAATAAAATAAAATCAAATAAATGATTTTAATATTTTTCCTCCAATATTTCAATTATTTTGGAGAAGTCATATTATCTCCTCTCATATATTTTAATATGAAATATTTTTAGGAAGGAAAAATAATTAAAATCCAAATCCTCGTTTCATTATTTGATAAAAATCAAATATGAAAACCGGGGAAATCCCCAACTTTCTCAGAGGGTCCTTGAGTTGCTTAGGATTTTGAGGATTGCAAAATGAAAATGCAATAAAATATGATATGCATGGATGACCTATGTATAACATTCCAAATTGAAAATTTGGGATGTTACAAACCTATCCCCCCTTAAGATGAATCTCGCCCTCGAGATTCGGGTTGGCTAGAAAATAGGTGTGGGTGGTCTTTGAGTAGATCATCCTCTCGTTCCCAGGTGGCTTCATCCTCGGTATGGTGGCTCCACTGAACTTTGCAAAACTTGATAACCTTGCTGCGGGTGACTCGGCTGGCAAACTCAAGAATCTTAATTGGCCTCTCCTCATAAGTCAAATCACTGTACAACTGAATCGCCTCCAAGGGTACTGTATCTCTTAACGGTATATCGGCCATCTCAACATGACACTTCTTCAGCTGTGAAATGTGGAACACATCGTGAACTCCTGACAATCCCTCAGGTAATTCCAACTTGTAGGCAACTTTTCCCATCCGTTCTAAAACACGATACGGTCCTACAAATCTTGGGGCTAACTTTCCCTTAACTCCAAAATGTTTCACTCCTCTCAAGGGTGATACTCGCAGATATGCTCTATCTCCAATTTCATAGGTTACCTCCTTGCGTTTTGAATCTGCGTAACTCTTCTGTCTGGACTGAGCAATCTTCAGTCTATCGCGAATCAATTTAACCTTCTCTTTAGACTCTTTGATTAAGTCTGGTCCAAACAACTGTCGGTCTCCTACCCCATCCCACATTAACGGCGTTCTGCATCTGCGTCCATACAGAGCTTCAAACGGTGCCATCTTCAAACTAGCTTGATAGCTCTTGTTGTATGAGAACTCTGCGTAAGGCAAATTGTCGTCCCAACTAGATCCATAATCTAGCGCATAGGGTCTCAACATGTCCTCCAGTATCTGGTTGACTCTCTCAGTCTGTCCGTCCGTCTACAGGTGAAATGTTGTGCTGAACTCCAATCTTGTACCCAAGGTCTGGTGTAAGTAATGCCAAAACTTTGAAGTAAACTGTGTTCCTCAATCTGATACGATGGTCCTCGGAACTCCATGCAGACATACGATCCTGGACATATATATCTTGGCCAACTTCGCACTCGTATAAGTGGTTTTCACTGGGATGAAGTGAGCCACTTTGGTCAAGCGATCAACTACTACCCATATTGAATCATATCCTGCTTTGGTCCTGGGCAATCCGGTGATAAAGTCCATGCCAAGTTTATCCCACTTCCATTCGGGTATCGGCATAGGCTGTAACAGTCCTGCTGGCTTCTGATGCTCTGCCTTCACTCTCTGACATACATCACATACAGCTACATACTCGGCAATATCCTTCTTCATACCAGTCCACCAGAAACGTTCCTTCAAATCCAAATACATCTTGGTGTTTCCGGGGTCTATCGAGTATGGTGAGTCATGAGCCTCCTGAAGTATTAGCTTCCTGATTTCTGGGTTATTGGGTACATAAACTCGGTCCTCAAACCATAAGGTATCGTGCTCATCCTCACGAAAACCTTTGGCCTTTCCTTTGCTCATCTTCTCCTTTATCTCGACAATCTCTTTGTCATCCTTCTGAGCTTCTCAAATCTTGCCCAACAATGTAGACTGAACCTCCATTGTTGCAACGAAACCTCTTGGAACAATCTCCAACAGAAGTTCCATGATATCCTCTGCTAACTCCTTCGGCAATCCCTTACTTTCAAGGATATTAGCATAACTCTTTCGGCTCAAAGCGTCTGCTACGACATTGGCCTTTCCGAGATGATAGTGTAGCTTCATATCGTAATCCTTTATAAGCTCCAACCATCTCCTCTGTTTAAGGTTCAACTCCTTCTGTGTGAAAATGTACTTCAAACTCTTATGATCCGTGTACACATCACAACGGTTTCTAATAAGGTAATGTCTCCAAGTCTTCAATGCATGCACTACGGCTGCTAGCTCCAAATCATGCGTGGCATAGTTCAACTCATGAGGTTTTAGTTGTCGTGAGGCATATGAAACAACTCTTCCGTCCTGCATAAGTACACATCCAAGTCCTTAGCGAGAGGCATCGCAATACACTTGGAAATCCTTATGTATATCTGGTAGTGTCAGCATTGGGGCTATAGTCAAACGTTTCTTCAACTCCTGGAAACTTGCCTCGCAATCTTTTGTCCATTTAAACTTAGTATCCTTCTTCAATAGTTCAGTCATTGGCTTCGCAATCTTGGAAAAATTCTCAATGAATCTCCGGTAGTATCCTGCGAGTCCAAGGAAACTGCGGATCTCGCTAACTGAAGTGGGTGCCAACCATTCAGTGACTGACTGAACCTTGCTGGGGTCCACTGCTATTCCTCCCCCTGATATAACATGTCCAATCCGACTTCCTTCAACCAAAATTCGCATTTGCTAAACTTAGCATACAACTGGTGTTCCCTGAGTTTCTCGAGAACTAATCGCAAATGCTCTTTATGCTCCTCTTCATTCTTCGAGTATACCATAATATCGTCTATAAACGCCACAACAAACTTGTCCAAATATTCCATGAACACCTTGTTCATCATGCTCATGAAATAGGCAGGGGCGTTAGTCAGTCCAAACGACATGACCGTATACTCGTATAATCCATACCGCATGGTGAACGCTATCTTTGGTATATCCTTCTCTCGAATCTTCAACTGATGGTCTCCTGATCGCAGATCGATCTTCGAAAACACTTTAGCTCCTTGTAGTTGATCAAACAGATCGTTGATCATCGGCAGTCGGTACTTGTTCTTGATCGTCACTTCATTCAAAGCTCGATAATCAACAACCATCCTTAGGGATTTATCCTTCTTCTCAACCAAAAGCACTGGGGCTCCCCAAGGTGATGAACTTCTGTGAATGTACCCTTTCTCCAATAACTCCTTGATTTGTTTCTTAATTTCCTCCATATCATTCGCGTGCATCCGATAGGGTCTCTTGGATGTTGGCCCGGTACCTGGCAATAGCTCTATCAGAAACTCAATGTCCCTATCCGGTGGCATGCCTGGTAACTCCTCTAGAAAAACATTTGGGTAATCCTTCACTACAGGCACTTCCTCCTGAACAACTCCCGTAAGGGCATTCACTTGGCTCCTCCTAGGCACATGCCTAGATACATACTTAATCCTTTTTCCCTCCAGGGTGGTGAGATAAATCGACTTACTAGCACAGTCAATGCTTCCTCCATACTTTGACATCCAGTCCATACCTAATATCACATCCAATCCTTGTGACTCCAAGATAATTAGGTCAGACGGAAAAACATGTGTACCAATGGTTAGGGATATCTGGTTGCACCATCGGCTAGCCATGTATTCTGCTCCAGGTGAACTCACTAAGAGAGGGGTCCTAAGGGTTTGGGTCGGTAGTTTAAACTTATCCACGAATCCCCTTGATATGTATGAATGCGATGCACCAGTATCGAAAAGAACAAGAGCCGTAAATGACTTAACCAAAAACTTACCTATTACCGCATCCGGCTGCTCTTCAACCTCCTCCACGTTAACGTGGTTCACTTGTCCTTTGTTGAATGGATTAGGCTTCTTCCCCGCGCTCCCATTTCCGTTTCCATTCCTTCCTTCAAGGCAATCATTGGCATAGTGCCCTGTCTTCCTGCACTTAAAGCAAGTAACTTGACTTAGATCTCTTTTGGAGGGTGTGGCTGGGTTGGAGCGGTTCTGATTGTTGTTAGCTCCGTTCCCATTCCCATTCTTAGCACCACTATGGTTATGCGATCCCCCTCCAGCGTGGTTGTGACCTCCATGGTTATGAACTAGTCCTCCCGAGTTCGGGGTTAGGCGAGGCTTCTGCTGAGCTCCTGTGTTATACTTCCCTTGTCCGTACTTCCTCTTACGGCTCTCAATCTGCTGATGCTTCCCTTCAATCATAAGAGCCTTGTCTACCAACTCCTGGTAGTTGTTGAATGTTGCTACCATCAACTGCATGCTCATCTCGTCATTCAGCCCTTCCATAAACTTCTCCTGCTTCGCAGCATCTGTGGCCACATCATCAGGGGCATAGCATGATAACTTGCTAAACTCATCCGCATACTGAGCCACAGTACGGTTCCCCTGGCGTAAGTTGCGGAACTCCCGCTTCTTCATCTACATAACTCCGGTTGAGACATGGGCTGTGCGGAAAGCTTGCTGAAACTGGTCCCATGTCACCGTGGCTATGGGGTAGGCGACAGTGTAATTCTCCCACCATGATGCTGCTGGTCCATCCAACTGATATGCGGCAAAACGCACCTTCTCAGCATCAGTGCATCCCGCAGTGGTTAACTCCCTTCCAATCCTGTGGAGCCAATCATCTGCAACTATAGGCTCGGTGCTACTGGAAAACACCGGCGGTTGTAACCTTAGAAAGCGGGCTAGGTTGTCCATTGGTGGAGGGTTGTTGTTGTTGTTGTTGCCCTGGTTCTGAACTAGCAATTGCATCAAAGTATTCTGCTGCTGGATCAACTAGGTGAGCTCCGGTGGGAAAACAAAACCGGGGTCACGTCTCAGAGGCATCTGATGGGTTTAGATGGAAGAGATCAGAATAGAAAAGGGGTCTAATGAGAAGGCACTACCCATATGCACATGAGACAAACACAGTCATTTCACTCAATCAATCAAGCAAGGGCATACAAACGGTCTGGAACTATCGCAAAAGTGCTCAACTACTACTAAATACATGGGGAAAATACTACTAATATATGGTGGTCCTCTAGAAATTTTGATTGGTGGAAGACTCCATGATATCTGCTCCAGCTTCGTCTTCGAAGTCATCATCACTTGGATCGGAATCGGTGTCGTCGATGATGATGTATTTGTCCGGGCAAGTGGAATCGTCATCTTCTACTCCCGGTGCTGGACCTCCCATCAATACTCCGATCTTCTTAACCAGGTCGTCATTCTTCTCCAGTAGTGTCTTGATTTCCTCCTCATATCCATCGCGTGTAAACTTGAACTCCCCGGCAACGGCGCCACAAATCGCAGGTTGTCGGGAGATCGAGTCTTGACTTGACTTGGTTTAAGCCTCCCAGGCAACGGCACCAGAAATCTTTCTTGCTACCTCTTGAGCACTGCGTTGGTTTTCCCTTGAAGAGGAAAGGGTGATGCAGCAAAGTAGCGTAAGTATTTCCCTCAGTTTTTGAGAACCAAGGTATCAATCCAGTACGAGACTACACGCAAGTTCTTCGTACCTACACAAACAAATAAGAACCTCGCAACCAACGCGATAAAGGGGTTGTCAATCCCTTCACGGTCACTTAAGAGAGTGAGATCTGATAGAGATAATCATAATAAGATAAATATTTTTGGTATTTTTATGATATAGATTTAAAGTAAAGATTGCAAAATAAATGGTGCCAGAAATAGCTTGTTGACGGGAGATTAATATAAAGGAGAATAGACCTGGGGGCCATAGGTTTCATTAGTGGCTTCTCTCAAGATAGCATAAGTGCTACGGTGGGTGAACAAATTACTGTCGAGAAACTGATAGAAAAGTGCATAATTATGAGAATATCTAGGCATGATCATGTATATAGGCATCACGTCTGCGACAAGTAGACCGAAACGATTCTACATCTACTACTATTACTCCACACATCGACCGCTATCCAGTATGCATCTAGAGTATTAAGTTCATAAGAACAAAGTAATGCATTAGGCAAGATGACATGATGTAGAGGGATAAACTCAAGCAATATGATATAAACCCCACCTTTTTATCCTCGATGGCAACAATACAATACGTGCCTTGCTGCCCCTGCTGTCACTGGGAAAGGACACCGCAAGATTGAACCCAAAGCTAAGCACTTCTCCCATTGCAAGAAAGATCAATCTAGTAGGCCAAACCAAACTGATAATTCAAGGAGACTTGCAAAGATAACCAGTCATACATAAAAGATTTCAGAGAAGAATCAAATATTGTTCATAGATAAACTTGATCATAAACCCCAATTCATCGGATCTCGACAAACACACCTCAAAAAGAGTTACATCAAATAGATCTCCAAGAAGATCAAGGAGAACATTGTATTGAGATCCAAAGAGAGAGAAGAAGCCATCTAGCTAATAACTATGGACCCGAAGGTCTGGAGTAAACTACTCACACATCATCGGAGGGGCCATGGAGTTGATGTAGAGGCCCTCTGTCGGTGTCAAAACCGGCGGATCTCGGGTAGGGGGTCCTGAACTGTGCGTCTAAGGCAGATGGTAACAGGAGGCAGGGGACACGATGTTTTACCCAGGTTCGGGCCCTCTTGATGGAGGTAAAACCCTATGTCCTGCTTGATTTATTCTTGATGATATGATTATTACAAGAGTTGATATACCACGAGATCGGAGAGGCTAAACCCTAGAAGCTAGCCTATGGTATGATTGTATGTTGTCCTATGGACTAAAACCATCCGGTCTATATAGACACCGGAAAGGGCTAGGGTTACACAAGGTCGGTTACAAAGGAGGAGATATACATATCCGTATTGCCTAGCTTGCCTTCCACGCCAAGTAGAGTCCCATCCGGACACGAGACGAAGTCTTCAATCTGGTATCTTCATAGTCCAATAGTCCGGCCAAAGGATATAGTCCGGCTGTCCAGAGACCCCCTAATCCAGGACTCCCTCAGTAGCCCCTGAACCAGGCTTCAATGACAATGAGTCCGGGGCGCAGTATTGTCTTCGGCATTGCAAGGCGGGTTCCTCCTCCAAATACACCACAAAAGAATTTGAATAAAAGGATAGTGTCCGACCCTGCAATATAAGTTCCACATACCACCGTAGAGAGAATAATATTTCCACAAATCTAATCTGCTGACTTGTTTTGGCAACACGACATTATGCCATGGCCCGGTGATTATTCGAACCGTTTCCTTTAACTAGCCCCACACATAACGCGAGGCAGTTTTTTGACACGTCTTGTCAAAGCAGAGATCGTGTCCCCCTTATTACGGGATTCTCATCAATACGGGCGTGGGTAACCCAACCATGCCTATGACTCCTAGATGTTAGGCAAGTCCCAAACGGCCACGAGGAGGACGCTTGATATTCACCCTCTTTATAAAGGGTCAAGGTTTTTACTTTTTTCCTCCCGTGCTCAATCGAATCCTTCCCCTGCCTCAAGTTCTAACACCCAAAGCCCAGGTCAGGTGCTCTGAACCTTCAATTATGTCCGGGTCCAGCCTCCAGGGCCAGTGGATGTCCTCCTCCATCACGAAAGAGGATATCAAGAAGTTGAGGGAGGCAAGATACTTGACCGCCGAAGTCTCGCATCGGCTGCCCGCCCGAGGGCAGGTCGTCCCTACTCCCGAACCCAACGAAGACGTCGTGTTCATCTCCCACTTCCTCCGAGGACTAGGCCTCACTCTGAATCCCTTCGTAAGGGGTTTAATGTTCTATTACGGGCTTGATTTCCACGATCTAGCCCCGGATTCCTTTCTCCACATCTCGGCATTTATTGTCGTATGTGAGGCCTTCCTCCGCATTACCCCTCACTTCGGCCTGTGGCTCAAGACCTTTGATGTGAAGCCGAAGACGGTCGAGGGGCGGTATGCAGCATGCGGAGGTGCATTAATAAGAAAGATTGCTGGAGCTCCGTGGCCTAAAGGTTCCTTTCCAGAGGTGTCCGGATTATGGAAAAGGGAGTGGTTCTACATCACCGCTCCCAGAAGTGCCAAGTGGGTAGCTCCCCCCGCCTTTCGCTCGGGCCCTCCACCACAACTGATGTCATGGATCAGCAGGGGGCTGAGCTGGGGTCCAGCCAAGGATGTGCCCATACTACAGAGCCGCATCCGGGATCTCTTCGAGGGAGATTTTAGTTTGGTTATGGTAGTGCAAGTCGTGTTGGTTCGTCAAGTCCAGCCTTGCAAACGCCAGCCCCTCCGTTTGTGGGAATTCAACCCAGAAGGACTGCACACTATTCAGAATTTCCTCGGCCTGACGCATGAGGAGATGTACAAGTCGTTCTTTGGACCCCAGATAGATTGTCCGGACACCTCCGAGGATGTGGGCCTGAGCAGCAACCGCACCGCGGCCCAAGTAAGTAACCCTCTAGCCGAACACACTGTCTTTCTTTTATCATGACATCATTCTGAAGGATCGCTCTTTGACCAGGACTGGATAGCAAAGGCAAAGATGATCCGGTGTTTGGCTCCCCTTCCCGAAGGCTTGGACAATCCAGTGCTGGAAAAGATGCTCGAGCCTGCACCTTGCCTGGTACCCGCAAAGGAAGATGAAGGGGGGAATAACGAGGGCCAAAGCGGGCCTCCACCGCTATCTGTTCCAACCGAGGGAACGAGCGCCTCCGTGAGGGAGGATAGCCAAGAGAAGGAGTCTGACATTCCTTCGCCCCGGTGGAGGAAGAGGACTACCTCTGATGATCCGGAAACCAAGGTTTCCAAACGGGAGAAGAAAACTCTACCAGAGGGTCCCGTTTCGGAGGGTGCTTTTGCCGCACAAAGTTCGTGCGGGGTTCAGCCCTCTAATGAGTCGTAAGTGATCAAAATTTACATAATAGTAGAGATATTCTACTTTACTTCCGAGGAAAATAACCGAATCATTTATCTTGCAGTTCGGATCTTAGCCCTTCTCAACAGAGCTCGTCTTCAGGGGACCTTCCTCCGGAGATGATGGAGAGCGAAACGCCTCCCCCGGACTCCGCCGCTCAAGAAGCGGGCGACCTTGAAGTGTCGTCATGGAGGGCCTCTCCGGATCCGGTGAGGCCAGAAGATAATCCCATAATCACCCGAAGGCCCTAGCATCCGGCTCTTGAAGATGGCAGACAAAAGAGTCCAGCGCCGTCTGGAATGCGGTCGGACGTACTGAGGGATCTGCTGAAGCGAGCGACCATCTCGGAAGAACACCGTGCGTTGATGGGCACGGTGATGGAAAGGATTTCATCCACCGAAAGCGGGTTGCATGATGCCTTTATGAGTCTACTAACGGGCATTGAGGTACGTAAAATGATATACCTTTGTGATAGTACCGCACATTTTTAGGTGCGCCCTGTGTAGATAGTAGCCCCTGAGACTCTGGTTGTCACCGAGAACGGCGGCAAATAGAGGATCGTAGTCCCAAGTAATAATCATACGGCCTTTATGTGCAGATAGTGGAAGCTCTGGTGGCTAGCCGGACTCATGAGTTTGCCGAACTAAAGCGGCAACTGGATGTGGCGGATGCCGACATTGAGCTTGTTAACAAGCGGCTTGATGAGGCACAGGGTAAGTGATTTTTTATGGTGAATGTCATGTAATAAGAGCAGCGTGATGCCAGTATCTTTAATATTTTGTGACTATAGATGGAGCTGCCACCGTGGAGACCCTTCGGGCGGAACTTGCCCAAGCCAAAGAACAAGCAAGGAGTAGTAATGCAGCTGCTTTGAAGGCGGCCGAAGACTTAAGAGCCAAGAAGGCCGCGCATTGCGAGAGCAAAGAGAAAATGGCCAAGATGGCTGTAAAGTTAAAAGACACTGCCGACCGTTGCCAGTTCCTTGAAGAAAAAAACTGAGTGAAGGCGACGGACCTTGAAAAGGCCACGATGGCGACCAAAGACACCCGTTCTGCCATGAGAGCGAAGAAGGAGGAGCTGCATGAAGCCTGTGACATTGTGGCTGGGAAGCCCTTTTTGCTGCGGAGGAAGTTCGGAGATCCGCGGTATGCCCTCTGGATCGGCTATGGAGTTCGGCAGACGCATATCTGGACTTGGCGGCGAGCGTTGTCGATGCGGCCGAATACTTCCGAGATCAAACAGATCGGGAAGTGGACAAGTTGTTCTGGTCGCAGTTTAACATTCCAGAGCGTCCGCTTCCATTGACCGATCAGTTAGCCGAATGGGCCGGACTCAATAGGTTGTCCGGACTCGCCATGAGGTCAGTCGTGGATCAGCTGTGGCCGGAAAGGCCAAAGCTGAACAGTTATTTTAGCCTGGTGCAGCAGTTCCTTGGTGCAGTGCCGCGCATCAATGCGATGAAAAGGCCGGTGTGCATAGAAGGCTCGCGGATGGCCCTTGCCCATGTCAAAGCATACTGGGCGGAGATGGATGCTACCACTATCCTCGGCGCATGGTTCGGCCATAGGCCGCGTGGCTGCCGAGCACTATTTTGAAGAAGTTCTTGAGGGTGCTCGTTTGATAGAGGCCCAGTGCTCGAAGAATATTATGTTTGAGTGACATGTATTCCCATTGTAAAAACAATGTTTTATTAATTTTATCAAGGCTGTATTTATACTTTTGTCGGAAAGTATTGTGATGCCTCCTATGCGGCCGTTTTATGTATACATGTATATAACCTGAAAGATTGCAGTCGTCGGCTTCAACCCCCACGCATATAATGCGGGGGTGTTTGCAGAAGACGTGTATTCACACTTAATCCAACGTCTTGGTCCTAATAAGGAGGTGATAGCACAGCGAACTAGGCAACCGGACTATAATGCTTTAACACTTTCACTTAGCCATAGGAGTTTGACAATGGGGCTACTATATAGCCCCCGGTGGCTCCGCACTCACCCGAGTTCGGGGTGCGTACATGCCCGGCCAAAAAACGGCCCTTCGTTAAGGTGGAGGAATTCTAGGATTCCGATAGGTCATCGAGTGGTTGACCAGTCTCGCGCTATATCATGACAGTCAGTTTTCGGCTTTCTCTACTGAGGTGCTCGTCCGGATGAACCAGGGCACAATTGCAGTAGTTCTCCTGGTGCCTCCTTAGCCAATAGAGCGGAACGTAAGGCAGCAAAACACAGGAGCCGGGCAAACCCAACATTTGACCCAAGACATGATTCGGAGCTGATGCATATAAGGCCAAACTCGCGACGCCGAACACTCCCTAAGGTATTCGGTCTTTATGGTGTAAACCGGGCCTAAACATTGCCCTTTGTGAGAAGCCCCTAGTGTCCAGGTATGTGCATTGTTCTGATGTGGCCACATGCGAAGACGTCAGCATCCTTCTCAATTGTACTGAGAATCCGAGGGATGTGTATCAACAAGAGACGGTAAAAAAGGTTGACGCAGGGTCTTAATCTAAAAAGAATCCTTGGAACGGGTCCCTGCTGCACGTCTGCGCATGTGTCTCCGTTGTGCCGTATCCTGGACGGGTGTAGCACGATTGTCATCTGTAAAAGAGAGGAACTTAGGTGAGAAGTTGCCGTGCAAAAAGGTGGGTTTAAAGAAACCATTTACAGTTCAAGATGAGTAAAAATTGACACTTGTCTGCGTGTTGAGCCCCTTGTATTTGTAATAGGGGTGTGGCCATCAAACCGGTATGAATTACATATAGCTGCGCCGGACTCGTCTAACCGTGTCCGTGGTCTTGACGACCTATCGAATGCTTTAGTTGGTGAGGCCGTTTTAGTGTGCGGCTGCCAAGGCAGCCGCACTCTCTTCGGCGCGCAGGGATCGCTCAATATTTCCATTTACTGTAATGATGCCACGTGGACCGGGCATCTTAAGTGTGAGGGAAGCGTAACGCGGTATTGCATTAAAGCGAGCGAAAGCTTCACGCCCAAGTAGTGCTTGATAGCCACTTTGGAACGGAGCAATGTGGAAGGTTAAATTTTTTTCTACGAAAGTTATCGGGGAAGCCGAATATAACCTCTAGTAGCAGGGAGCCCGTGCAATGAGCCCCTGGGCCTGGCGTTACTCCTCTAAAGGTAGTATTGTTGTGGCAAATTTTCGTTGGGTCTACCCCCATTTTGCGGATTGTGTCCTGATATATCAGGTTTAAGCTGCTGCCGCCGTCCATTAGGACTCGTGTGAAGTGGTATCTGTCAATTATTGGATCTAATACCAAGGCAGCCCGCCCTGCGTTCCGGATACTTGCTGAGTAATCCTGATGGTTGAAAGTGATCGGTTGAGACGGCCAGTGGTAGAACTCTGCGGTGATAGGCCCTTGGGCATGTTTGTCTGGGAGTGCCGCTTTGCTTCTCCCCTTTATCACGTGTAACACGTTTACTGTTTGGACCTCTGGTGGAAATTTCTTCTGTTCCCCAGTGTTTTGCTTGCGAGGCTCATCCTTGTCTTCGCTTGGTGTATCCTGCCCTTATGTTCGGCGTTGAGCTTGCCGGACTGCTTGAAGACCCAACATTCTCTGTGGGTATAATTTGCAGTTTATCGGGGGTGCTATGGATCTGACATATTTGGTCCAGAATTTTGTTTAAACTGGACAGTTCATGTCTGGCGCCTTTAGAGGGCGGCTTTTGCTGACCTGGCCGAGAGCTTCTGAACCCGGCGTTTACCGCCTTGCTCTTCGGGCTGTCTTCTTTATTCCGGCGCTTATTATTTTTGCTGCGTCGTCATTTCCCGTTTCCATCTCTAACTTCGGATGTACTTGGGTCACTTGTGCTGCATCGGGCTAGCCAGCTATCCTCGCCCGCGCAAAAGTGGGTCATGAGGCTTGTTAATGCTGCCATTGTTCTCGGCTTTTCTTGGTCAAGGTGCCTGGAAAGCCATTCGTCTCAGACGCTGTGCTTAAAGGCTGCCAAGGCTTCGGTGTCCGGACAGTCGACTATTTGGTTCTTTTTAGTGAGAAACCTGTTCCAAAGCTTTCGGGTGACTCTCCGGGCTGTTGAGTTATATGACTTAAATCGTCTGCATCCGGTGGTCGGACATATGTCCCTTGAAAATTTTCCCGAAAGGCGTCTTTGAGCTCTTCCCAGGTTCCAATGGAGCTTTCGGGGAGGCTTTTAAGCCAGTGCCGAGATGGCCCTTTGAGCTTGAGGGGTAAGTACTTGATGGCGTGGAGATCATCTCCTCGAGCCATATGGATATGGAGGATATAGTCCTCAATCCAGACCCAGGGTCTGTTGTTCCGTCGTATGCCTCTATGTTTACGGGTTTGAATCCCTCTGGAAATTCATGGTCCAGCACCTCATCGGTGAAACATAGGGAGTGTGCGGCACCCCTGTATCTGGGTGTACCGTGGTGTTCGGATGTTTGTTGTGTTGCATCGTATGCTGGAGCGCACTTGCGTGGTCCATAAATGAATCCGGTTGCGCCGTCCTTTTGATGCGAGCCCTCGCGTGGATCGCTATTGACTTATGTGCGGCGTTGTTCGCCGCTTTATGTTGGCTGTGAGGTCGTCTATCCGGCCGGATGGCCGTTTTAATTTTTGGTTGCGGGGGATCTAAGGCCTTCTCATCGAATTCAGGTAGCAACTTCCGCTTCGGCTAGCTCTTGGTGTGGCGATTGCTGCCGTACTTCGCTGTTGTGTTGAGTATTTCGCTCCATTTGATTTTGAGTGTGTCTTGTGCAGCCTTGAGCCTTTGCTTCTATTTTTTCAGACTCCTCATTGTGGCAACAAGCCTTTGGTGGGCATTATGTTGCTCCTGGCGCCTGTCCGGTGTGGTGTCGTCCGGACTGTTACCTTCGACGAGGTTGGGTTGTTCGGCTTGATTTTCCGTGTTACCTTGGTCGGGCAATGGTTCACCCTGCTCTAACGCTGGGTCTATGTGATCGTTATTTCTGCGGGGGCGGGATATCGGACGGCTTTTACGCCGCCGCTTTGACTGCTGCTCGAGGGAACCCCCCGTTGCTGCGTCCTTTCGTTCCTCGTCGTTATTTTCTTTGGGTGTCTCCACCATGTATACGTCATGTGATGAAGTGGGCGTCCAGTGCCCTGTGGGCAGTGATTCCTCTTCGACTCCCGCATCGTCGTCCATACCATCGATGTCTTCAGAGTCGAAGTCGATCATGTCGGTTAAGTCATCGACAGTGGCTACTAAGTGGGTGGTGCGTGGGCGGCAAATTTCTTCGTCATCCGCATCCCAATCCTGCCAGACGTAGTTCGGCCAGGATCCTCCTGACAAGGAAAGAGACCTTAATGAGTTCAGTATGTTGCCGAAGGGCGAGTGCTGAAAAATATCCGCGGAGGTGAACTCCATGATCAGCTCCCAATCGGATTCGATAGGAATGGGCGCAGGCGGTTCGGAGTCTATGGCCGGAGAAGGATCCGACAGTTTGGCAACACGGCTCTTGTGAAGGGTAAGGTCGATATTTGGCTCGATCACCGCAGAGGATATGGCCTCCGTGACGGGGTCTATCCACCCGCCTTCGGATGGCAAAACTGGCTCCGAATTGAGGGTCGGAGCGGCTGCCAGTGCGATCTCCTGAATACGGTCCGATGGTAGAGCTAAATCGTACTCATCGTGGCCGCGTGGCGCACAAGGCAGGGGCTCGAATCCGTCAAAGATCAAGTCTCCGCGGATATCGGCCGTGTAGTTTAAGCTTCCAAACCTGACCTGGTGGCCAGGGGCGTAACTTTCGATAATCTCCAGATGGCCAAGCGAGTTGGCCCGCAGTGTGAAGCCACCGAACACAAAGATCTATTCAGGGAGAAAAGTCTCACCCTGGACTGCATCGCTATCGATGATCGTAGGAGCCATCAAGCCTAATGGCGACGACACAGAGGAACTCTCAATGAAAGCACCAATGTCGGTGTCAAAACTGGCGGATCTCGGGTAGGGGGTCCCGAACTGTGCGTCTAAGGCAGATGGTAACAGGAGGCAGGGGACACGATGTTTTACCCAGGTTCGGGCCCTCTTGATGGAGGTAAAACCCTACGTCCTGCTTGATTTATTCTTGATGATATGATTATTACAAGAGTTGATATACCACGAGATCGGAGAGGCTAAACCCTAGAAGCTAGCCTATGGTATGATTGTATGTTGTCCTATGGACTAAAACCCTCCGGTCTATATAGACACCGGAAAGATCTAGGGTTACACAAGGTCGGTTACAAAGGAGGAGATATACATATCCGTATTGCCTAACTTGCCTTCCACGCCAAGTAGAGTCCCATCCGGACACGAGACGAAGTCTTCAATCTGGTATCTTCATAGTCCAATAGTCCGGCTGTCCGGAGACCCCCTAATCCAGGACTTCCTCACCCTCCGTGATCGATTCCCCTCCGGCGGAGCTCCAGAAAAGGCCCCAAGATGGGATCTCTTGGGTATAGAAGGCTGTGGCGGTGGAAATAGGGTTTCGTGGTGCTCATGGATGTTTTTGGGGTATATGAATATATATATAGGAGGAAGAAGTAGGTCGGTGGAGCCGCGAGGGGCCCACGATGGTGGATGGCGTGCCCCCTGCCTCGTGGCCTCCTCGTTGGTTGCTTGACGTCCACTCCAAGTCCCCATGGATCACGTTTGTTCCAAAAATAACTCTCCCGAAGGTTTTATTCCGTTTGGATTCCGTTTGATATTTATTTTCTGTGAAACACTGAAATAGGCAAAAAAACCAGAAATTTGCACTAGGCCTTGGGTTAGTAGGTTAGTCCCAAAAATAATATAGAAGTGTATAAATAAGCCCATTAACATCCAAAACAGATAATATAATAGCATGAAACAATAAAAAATTATAGATACGTTGGAGACGTATCAGTCTTGTGGTGGAAGATCATCTTGAGCTTGTGTTCCTTTGAAAGAAGTGGGATCATACTTCTCTTGTTGAGGAACAAACTTCATCTTGGGATATTGATCTTCTTCCCACTCAACTCCATTGGCATTGAACTTTCGTTCAGAACCAGCACTTTGATTCTTTCGGTGCCTTCCTTGCTTGCGTACAATTTCCTCAAATTCCTTACTTCCGACAAGGCTCTTGTAAACACTTTTCTCTATAAGTCCCTTCAATAAGCTATTTTCTTTCTCAAGTGTGACTTGGCTAAGAGAATCATTAGTGGAATCAAGAGAACTACTATAAGCAACATTATTGGATTTAACTTGATTATTTTTACTACTAGAATAAGAATCTTTCTTGCTCTTGTTGCTAGATTTTACTTGTGGCATATAAATAGACAAGAGTAAACACTTGGCAATGTAATAAGAAATCTTCTTTCAAATATCATCATTGATTGCTTTTAGGAACCCATGCTCTTGCTCTAAATTTATCTTCTCGAACCGTAGCTTCTCATGAGTCCTTAGAAGCTCTCGATGATCCTCTAGAGTTGTTTCATGAGCTAACCTAAGAGTGTTTAGTTCTTTAGTTAGAAGCTCAATCTCCTTATTATCATTGTCGTTTCTTTCATCTTGATTAGCATGATTAATAACAAGTTCATCATAGTTTTCATCACTAGTGTTCTCAACAAGTAAATCATCATCACCTAGCAAATCATCTACATCACTATTGAAATCAACGTACTCAGGGTGTAATACCTTAGGGCCTTTAGCCATGAAGCATCTTCCAATTCCATCATTTGGTGAGTCAAATATGTCGTAGGAGTTGGATGATGGTACATGTGCAAGACCGGCAACACCTTCATCTTGAGTATATTCGGAGTGGGAGTGATAACTTCTCTCGGAGTAGTTGTTGGAGTCGGAACCGGATACCCATTCACTAACGTGAGCTTGATGTCTTCGTCTTGTGTAGCTCTTTGATGACTTGTCCTTCCTTTCTGAATCCTTGCTTCTACGAGAGGGTCTTCGTTCATAATGATCATCTCTGCTCCTTCTCTCTCTTGGTGGTGATTCATCTCGCTTACTTCTTCTCTTAGGTGACTCTTCTCTTTTCTTGTAGGGAGCCGTACACTCATTGGAGTAGTGTTCAGGTCTTCCACAATTGTAGCCATCGCGATCACGACTAGAAGATCTTTTTTCATTGTAGAACCTTGACTTGGAACTTTTCTCTTTGCTTCTATTCTTGTAGAATTTTTTGAAGTTCTTCACCATTAAGCTCAATTCTTCATTGAAGACTTGCTTCTCACTTGATGTTGTAGGAGCATCACATGAAGCTTTGTAAGCACCACTTGACTTGTTGTAACGCTCTTCCTTATCCTTGAGTGACATCTCATGAGCAACAATTCTACCAATGACTTCTGTTGGCTTGAGATCTTTATAGGTGGTCACCATTTGGATCAAGGTGCACATGGTACCATATTTTCCATGCAAGGCTCTTAGGATCTTCTTGATGATGAATTTGTCGGTCGTCCCTTCGCTTCCTAAGCCGGCAATCTCATTTCTGATGAGAGCAAGCCTAGAGTACATCTCAGCGACTCCTTCACCATCCTTCATTTTGAATTGTTAAGTTGACTTTGAAGCACATCCAATTTGGATTCCTTGACAGACTCAGTACCTTCGTGCATATCAACCAAAGTATCCCAAATTTACTTTGCATTCTCAAGGTGGCTGATTTTTTTGAATTCTTCAGGGCACAATTCATTGAAGAGAATATCGCAACCTTGAGCATTGTATTGCAACATATTCAATTCTTCTGCGGATGCTTCACGATCCGTTTCTCTTCCGTCCTCAAAGTATTCACCATGCAAGCCAACTCGCACAATAGCCCAGATGGTGGGATTATGACCAAGAATATGCATTTTCATCTTATGCTTCCAACTAGCAAAATTAATACCATCAAAGTAAGGACCTCTATGGTGGTAATTTCCCTCGCTAGACGCCATACTCTCCTAGGTTGTGAAACCAAGACTATGATCAACAAAGCTATGAAAATCAAGGCAAATGGAGACCAAATCTTTGATACCACTTGTAGGATCGATAGTAGGTCTAGAGAGGGGTGATTAGACTACTTGACCAAATAAAAATCTAACCTCTTCCCAATTTTAATTGTTGGCACATTTTAGCAATTTGCACAAGTTA
Source organism: Triticum urartu (assembly GCF_003073215.2). Classification (NCBI taxonomy): domain Eukaryota; kingdom Viridiplantae; phylum Streptophyta; class Magnoliopsida; order Poales; family Poaceae; genus Triticum; species Triticum urartu. Next base: position 326,299,433 of record NC_053028.1, on the reverse strand, counting down.
AGCAATCAACCTACACATGCAATTCTAAGAGTGTAGCAACAGAAAGTAAAACATTGCATATGAAGGCAAAGGGAAGGGTTTGGAGAAGGCAAACACAATGTAGACATGGAGATTTTTGGCGTGGTTCCGATAGGTGGTGCTATCGTACATCCACGTTGATGGAGACTTCAACCCACGAAGGGTAATAGTTGCGTGAGTCCACGGAGGGCTCCACCCATGAAGGGTCCACAAAGAAGCAACCTTGTCTATCCCACCATGGCCATCACTCACGAAGGACTTGCCTCACTCGGGTAGATCTTCATGAAGTAGGCGATCTCCTTGCCTGTAGAAACTTCTTGGTTCAATTCCACAATCTTGTCGGAGGCTCCCAAGTGACACCTAACCAATCTAGGAGACACCACTCTCCAAAAGGTAATAGATGGTGTGTTGATGATGAACTCCTTGCTCTTGTGCTTCAAATGATAGTCTCCCCAACACTCAACTATCTCTCTCTCACAGATTTGGGTTTGGTGGAAATATGATTCGAGTGGAAAGCAACTTGGGAAAGGCTAGAGATCAAGATTCTTGTGGTAGGATTGGAATATCTTGGTCTCAACACATGAGTAGGTGGTTCTCTCTTAGAACATGAGTAGTGGAAGTGTAGGAACGTTCTGATGGCTCTCTCACATATGGAGAACGGGTGGAGGGGTATATATAGCCTCCACACAAAATCCAACCGTTACACACATTTGACCCAACTCGGTCAAGCCGAATAGAAGAACTCGATGCGGGCAATTTAGTTCAAAATGTGAATGTTAGGAATCTCGGTGCGACCGATGTGCTAGGGCTAGGGCAAAACCTCATTTCGGTGAGACAAATTGCTTGAACTCGGTGAGACCGATTTCAACAAAGAGCAAACAGAGTGTTAGTCAAGCAAACTCGGTGGGACCGATTGCACATTTCAATGAGGCTGAAATAATTGTAATAGGTAACAGAGAGTTTGCAGGGCCATCTCAGTGAGACCGAGATCCATATCGGTGTAATCGAATTGCTAGGGTTTCTGGCAGTGACGATGTCAACTGAACTCGGTTGCGTCGGATGGATCATTTCGGTGGGGCCGAGTTTGACTTTTGAGTTTTGGACATATGTGAAAATGAGAAAGTGGTTGAGGGTTTTTGGAGCAATATCACTAAGCACTTTGAGCAAGTAGACCATTAAGCAACACCTCATCCCCTTTTAATAGTATTGGCTTTCCTATGGACTCAATGTGATCTTGGATCACTAAAATAGAAATGAAGAGTCCTGAGCTTTTTCCAATCTTTGTCCTTAGCATTTTGAGGGGTCCACATCTCTAGTCCATGCCATGTCAATCACTGAACTTTCTGAAATATTAAACTTGAATGTATATAAGTTCAATGAGCTATATGTTGTTATGAATTACCGAAACCACCTAGGGATTAGTTGCACTGTCAGAATCCAAGGATCAAAGTTAATCCAGATGCCTTTGTCATTCTCACCTTCTTTTTGTTGCAGGTTGTATTGTTGACAATCAGAGAAATTTTCTCCCGAAGTCCTAGGGCTCGCCATGTAGACACAATTTTCCCTAGCAAATAGAGCCTCTCTTCCATCAAGGTCCTTGCCAACGGTGATCTCCTGGTTAAATGGATAATTGAGTCTGAGAAACAGAGAGTGTGAACCAAGGCTGTTTATGCACCTCCAACTCAGAAATTCTGAAGGCCCCAACAAGATGGTATCCTGCTCATAGACGTAACAGCCACTCTCCAGATACTCACGTATTTCACAATGATTGTACACAGTGGGGTTTTTGCAATATAACTTTGCCGGCTCATGTGTGCGAATGATCATCAGTCTTTTTCCGTTGTCTGATCGAGCGAGGAACCAATTGTGCTTCCCTGTTTTTGGAAAAGGTGGTCTGATTACAAAGGGCAATAGCTGTAGGGACACTGCATCATATCAAAAAGGCAGGCATCATTAATGTAAGATCAGCATTGTTTAGAGTATGAGTAGGATAATGCAAGAAACAACATTGATCTATCCTTGTTGGAACACAGAGGAAAATACAGGGAAATGTATACTGGGTTCAAAAATATAGAAGTGCCATGCATGGTTATACTCATGTTATCTCGCAATCGATTCTTCAGAGGAAACCACCATGCCTTGCATGTTATGTAATCATGTTCTTTCCTCACAAATAAATTCTTCAAGGAAAGTAACACACCATGCATTGTTATATACTCATGTTCCGTGGGAAAAATTCTGTGAGGATATTATTCTAGACATTGATGGCTGAAGGGCGATATAGGTATGTACACATGGTAAGAATTGCAAGATTTCACTACTTCCAAATATAGAGTTCTCCATATGCACATTTACTTCCCTAATGTATGGTTAGATGACACCAACAGTGTGATGCATGTTTCTACATCATGAAAATGAGGAAACTAACATGGCTATTGATACACACTCATATTTAGTAGTATATAGATTACTATAAAGTAAGGAGAATATCCATATCTTCCTAACCATTTGATTATTTAAGGGTACAAATTGGCTGTAATGACATGGTCACAATTGCATAAATTAACTCATTCCAAATATAGCTGATTTACGGCGTCTCTAATACATTGCCATAGTTCTACTCAAATTCTACTCAAACAGGGATATGCCAATAATCACAAAAAGTTCAAACAGTGTCATGGCGTTATTATTAAAATCATACGAAAACAATTTACACGCATCGTCCCAACAATATGTGGTGCCATCTGCTTTGTCAATCACGTAGATGATGCCATTGTGTTCAATAGCATCACAGAAGTGCGTATCAGCTTTGACAATCCACCGTTGGGTGAGTCATCTCTAGCTAAAGAAGGCACCAGCGGAAAGATAGGCGAGTGATACGTCCATTTTGCATCATGCTTTTATATCGATGTTTATTGTATTATGGGCTATTATTACACATTATGTCACAATACTTATGCCTATTCTCTCTTTTCTACAAGGTTTACATAAAGAGGGAGAATGCCGGCAGCTGGGATTCTGGGCTGGAAAAGGAGCAAATATTAGAGACCTATTCTGCACAGCTCCAAAAGTCCTGAAACTTCGCGGAAGACGTTTTCAGAATATATAAAAAATACTGAGTGCAAGAAGTTCACCAAGGGGGGCACACCCTGCCACGAGGGTGGTGGGCGCACCCTACCCCCCTGGGCGTGCCCTACCCCCTGGGCATCTCAATTATACATGATTGAGCTTGCCTTTCCCCCTCATGCTAGCCAAATTCTGTGCACCAAGTAGAGATACTACTTGTGCTTCCAAACACCCTTAAACTAGTTTTACCATGAGAGTCCACCATATCTACCTATGGATTGAGTAAGATCCTTCAAGTAAGTTGCCATCGGTGCAAGCAATAAAAATTGCTCTCTAAATATACATGATTGATTGGTGTGGAGGAAATAAGCTTTATACATGATTGATCGTGTGATAGGGAAGAAATAAAAGTGGCAGACTGCATAATAAAGGTCCATATCACAAGTGGCAATATAAAGTGACGTTCTTTCGCATTAAGATTTTGTGCATCCAACCATAAAAGCGCATGACAACCTCTGCTTCCCTCTGCGAAGGGCCTATCTATTACTTTTATCTCCTACCTTACATAAGAGTCACGGTGATCTTCACCCTTCCTTTTTACATTTTATCTTTTGGCAAGCACAACATGTTGGAAAGATCCTGGTATATATGGCTAATTGGATGTGAGTTTTCATGAACTATTATTGTTGACATTACCCTTGAGGTAAAACGTTGGGAGGCAAAACTATAAGCCCCTATCTTTCTCTGTGTTCGATTAAAACTCCATACCCATAAGTATTGTGTGAGTGTTAGCAATTGTGAAAGACTATATGATAGTTGAGTATGTGGACTTGCTGAAAAGATCTTGTATTGACTCTTCCCTATGTTATGATAAATTGCAATTGCTCCAATGACTGAGACTATAGTTTGTTAGTTTTCAATGAAGTTTATGATTCATACTTGAAATTGTGATTGACTTGTTATTCTAGCATAAGAGATCATATGACAAGAATTATATAAGTTGCTGTTCTAAGAATGATCATGATGCCCTCATGTCCGTATTTTATTTTTATCAACACCTGTATCTCTAAACATGTGGACATATTTTTCAATTTCGGCTTTCACTTGAGGACAAGCTAGGTCTAAGCTTGGGGGAGTTGATACGTCCATTTTGCATCATGCTTTTATATCGATGTTTATTGCATTATGGGCTGTTATTACACATTATGTCACAATACTTATGCCTATTCTCTCTTATTATACAAGGTTTACATAAAGAGGGAGAATGCCAGCAGCTGGGATTCTGGGCTGGAAAAGGAGCAAATATTAGGGACCTATTCTACACAGCTCCAAAAGTCCTGAAACTTCACGAAAGACGTTTTCAGAATATATAAAAAATACTGAGCGCAATAAGTTCATGAGGGGGGCCACACCCTGCCCACGAGGGTGGGGGCGCGCCCTACCCCCTGGGCACGCCCCCTACCTCGTGGGCCCCCTGGTGGCCCTCCGATGGCCATCTTCTGATATATGGAGTCTTTCGATGAGGAAAAATCATAAGCCATCTTTCCGGACGAGACTCCGCCGCCACGAGGCGGAACCTTGGCGCAACCAATCTAGGGCTCTGGCGGAGCTGTTCTGCCGGGGAAACTTCCCTCCGAGAGGGGGAAATCATCGCCATCGTCATCACCAACGCTCCTCTCATCGGGAGAGGGCAATCTCCACCAACATCTTCACCAGCACCATCTCCTCTCAAAACCCTAGTTCATCTCTTGTATCCAATTCTTGTCTCTAAGCCCGGGATTGGTACCTGCGGGTTGCTAGTAGTGTTAATTACTCCTTGTAGTTGATGCTAGTTGGTTTATTTGGTGGAAGATCATATGTTCAGATCCTATATGCGTATTAATACCCCATTATTTATGAACATGAATATGCTTTGTGAGTAGTTACGTTTGTTCCTGAGAACATGGGAGAAGTCTTGCTATTAGTAGTCATGTGAATTTGGTATTCGTTCGATATTTTGATGAGATGTATGTTGTCTCTCCTCTAGTGGTGTTATGTGAACGTCGACTACATGACACTTCACCATTATTTGGGCCTAGAGGAAGGCATTGGGAAGTAAGGGGCTCATTTGGATCCATATGTTTCATGCTATGGTTAGGTTTACCTTAATACTTTTGTTGTAGTTGCGGATGCTTGCAATAGAGATCAATCATAAGTGGGATGCTTGTCCAAGTAAGGGCAGTACCCAAGCACTGGTCCACCCACATACCAAATTATCAAAGTACTAAACGTGAATCATATGAACGTGATGAAAACTAGCTTGATGATATTCCCATGTGTCCTCGGGAGCGCTTTACATCATATAAGAGTTTGTCCAGGCTTGTCCTTTGCTACAAAAAGGATTGGGCCACCTTGCTGCACTTTATTTACTTTTGTTACCTGTTTCTTGTTACCAATTATCCTATCACAAAACTATCTGTTACCTATTATTTCAGTGCTTGCAGAGAATACCTTGCTGAAAACCGCTTATCATTTCCTTCTGCTCCTCGTTGAGTTCGACACTCTTACTTATCGAAAGGACTACGATAGATCCCCTATACTTGTGGGTCATCAGCGAGTCCGTGACCGAACAAGGCAATTAGCTTGAAGTTTGCATAATCCGCATATCATGTGGTCACGTGGAAGATTACAATCTTCTACAAAATAAGGTCCGTCCAACTGACGTGGTAATCTAGATGACTTGGGCCACGACGGTAAAACCCTACATAATCCAACAAAGGAAGGATAATCGAATGGGAGGTGTGGAAGTTCACGAGCACCAAATTTTTCTGGTCTTCTCTGATGGCAGCCATTCATTGGGAGTTCATGTCGACCCAGTACATACCTGCCAAGATGTTTTGGGCAATGGTGATGGGATCGAAGTCGAGGGGCATGATGTACGGTGACCTAGTACATACCTGCAAAGAAGTTTCGGCTCATGGAGGTCGGAATGAAGTCGAGGGGCATCGTGTACGCCTCCGTATCATGGTGAGCGCATTTCGCAAGAGAAGATAGCAGCAAGCAGGGTGTCTTGAAAAGCTCGGGCCTCGCTTCGACGATGGCCGCGTGCATGTCTCTCAAGCATGTAGCCAGTTGCACGTCTCTCAACATATCCATACGCTAACAACAGAGGTCAAGGATGTCACTGGGGAGATCGCCCCAGTTGCTGCTCATATGGATGTTGCGTGGTTCTCCTTCGGTCATGGTGGAGTTTGGAAGGTGGGGTTTTTTGGGGATTGATTTACGGGGGAGAAGGCTCTCGGTGCTGGAGCAGCTAGCGAGGGAATAGTGGTACTTGGGGAGGTGAGTGAGGCGAGGGTACATGGGGGCATAGTGAGATGATGAAGAGTGACCTCGGGATCTCCGGCGAGATGGAGATGGGGTGGTGCTAGGGGAGAGGGAGATGAGGCGAGGCATGCTATACAATGGTGGTGACAGTGACTACACAATGCACAAGGTGAGGCTGACTTTGGTAACCCGCACACGCCGCCTGGACTAGTGTCACCTCGGGCACAGGGTCTTGTCACTTCACTATGAGGACCGGATGAATAATATTTTTACCATCAAGTGTACTACAGTTGTACTACTACTAGTAGTAACATACAAAGTAGTACTGTATAGCAGAAAGAGGTCTCCCATGCTAGTATGTGTCAGGGTTCACTTCATCCTTCAGGTAGCATCCATATTGTGAGCAGAACCAAATTCTCGTGCATGCGGAAGCGCGAAGAAGAGCTTTTTATTTTTTTAGGATAACCTCATATTCCTTAACCAGAAAAGGTTGTGTCTTACAGGCATGCGCCAATATCCATCCGAACTAGCTACAACAGTTTTTTTTTGCAAAGAGATGGATATGTTTGAATATCTGTTCGTCCACCCAAGTGGGTTTTGTGTAGGTCCCACCTGTCAGGAGGGGTGCAGAAATACAAAGGAATCATAAAAAATTTCGCCACGGTGATTCGAAAGAGTGAACTCAACTAACCAGTGGCACATGTAGCGATAGAAGGATGGGGACACGTACCACTCCTTACTACACTACCCGCATAGCCTTTTTGTTTTGCAGGTTGGTCTACCTAGCCGTATAATCAACTGCCTGCATGCCACTTCTCCCATTTACTTCTCCATCGGGAACCGGTTTTCCTCGGCATCTTCACCTCTCCTTCATTTGCATTTAACACCCACTGGATTCACATTGTTTTAACCTCTTCAGATACTCCTAGAGTAATTCTTAAGCCCCTCTAAATAATCATCTTCTTCAATTACACTAGCCATCTTAATCCTAGTAATTCTCCAAACCATAGCCCTCCAGTCCAGCGGTTCCAAATGGCGAAAGAGATCCAGATGCAGGTCTTTAGCGTGAAACATGTCCTCATCGAAGGCTCGTGGAGCATAGTTTCTACTATCACCGATCACCTAACGGTTGTTTGGGAGTGGATAAACAATGTATCCAACTCCCTCGAAAAGGTGGAGACACAACTTGTTTGAAGGTTATCAGTCTCGACGCAGAGTATACGGAGCATCCCACTGGCATGATCCAATGCGCCGCCATCCTTTAGCTGTGCCTTGAAGATGAAGTTTTTGTGCATCACATCATATACTCGCCCTCCATACCAGGTGAGCTCCACGATTTCACACTACTGCAGGATGCTGCTAACGCGACACTACGATCAGAGACCCTTCGACGAAACTGTGTGCGATGCCATAATCGCAAATGGTGGTGTAAAAACCCATCAAAAAAGGTGCAAAACATTTACGATGGAGGATGCATCAAACACAGTTCAGATTTTAGTTGCGTGTGCGATTGAGGGCATTCGGCTCAGTTCAATTAACCATTTGCGATGAGGAGGAACAAAATAAACGGGCAGCCAGATGAAGGTGTGTGCGATGTACAGCATACGATTCACTTGGATGAACTGTTTGTGATTAGGCAACACAAAAGAAACTGTCAGCCAGATCAAATGTGTGTGCGATATACGGCATGCGGTTCACTCGGATGAACTGTTTGCGTTGAGACATGAGAACAGAAACGGTCCAAATGAACAAGATGTGTGTGATTCGAGGCAAACGGGTCTGTAATCAGAAACGTGTGCGAAGACCGATAACAACACAGACGATTACTGCTAAGTGTTGTGAGCAAACGATTGCTGGTATACAATTGTGAGTGATTGATGAAAACATCACCGATGGGTTCCATTGTTTAGTCCGTGTGTGATGTGATTTTCTTTGTCCGCACAACATCTACGCTCTGTCTACAGAGCATCAACATATATACTTAAAATGACAGCATTGCATAACCAAATTAAGCATACAATTACACAAGTGACTACACACATAACATTTCCACACACCAAAGAAAGCAATTACATGCATACTAAAGTAGGAGAAACAAGGATCTAATCATCTACTTATTGTTGCGATGACGCTTGCCATTGCTCTGCTTCCGGCTGGATCCCTGGCTGTTTTGGGGAAGGAGGCACTTCCTCATGTCAATGATCCGCCTGTACATGTCTTAGCTCGTGTACGCCTCCTTGGCCGCGTACACGACGTGATCTTTGTCGAGTTTCTCCATCCAGGCTGAGTGCCAGGCACGCTTGTCCTTGTTGCACGAATCCTTCATGTCTCTGTAGTAGGGGTCGATGATGGCCTCGGCGAGGTGAACCAGTGAATCCTTCTCATGCTCCTTGCTACCCAGATCTTGTATTGGCCCTAGATGTTGACAAGATTGTAAGTGCATCTAGTGCCACCCCTAGTTGGTTTTTGAGTATTGACGACAAACCTGGTTGAGGGACTAATGTGTTTGTGAGAATTGCAGGATAACACAGATAGAAGTCCCTCATTGATTCGGTTTTCCTACCATAGATGACCCCTAAAAATGTATGAAGACATTGAAGTCAAAGGTGGTATGTGAAGACATTCACATTGAAGACTATGACAAGAGAAGACATCGCGTGAAGACTATGGAGCGCAAAGACTTAGTTGTTTCGTTGTTTCGTTTTCTTCTTTGTTGAGTCATAGGAACCACCGTACTGTTAAGTGGGGTCCAAGTGAACCAGTCAGAATGACTGAAGTGATGCTTAACCAAAATCCTATGTCTTTGAGCGAAGACAATGAGAGCAAATCTTATCCAGAGCTGGATAAGTCAGCTTTGCTTGTAGCCCAAGTAAAGTTGCCATGTGTGTTTGAAATCTGACCGTTGGAACACGTGTCAGTTCCTTAGTAACCCAGGGTCATTTCGGATAAATCGGGTCGGGTTGCCTAGTGGCTATAAATAGCCCACCCCTTACACCATAAATTGGTTGGCTGCTCAGAGTTAGTGTACGGCTTTTGTCGTTTGAGAGCAACCCACCTCGAAGCCTTTGAGAGAGAATTCCTTGCGAGGACAAAGCCCTAAACACCCAGAGCCAAAGAGTGTTAGGCATCACTGAAGTCTTCCTATCTGTGTGATCTGAAGACTTATTACACTTGAGGACTGTGAATCCTCCAGGCGGTTAGGCGTCGTGTTCTGAGCATCCAAGAGTCATTGTGGATCGCCGGCGAACGAAGTCTGTGAATGTTTGGAAGTCTACCTTGAAGACTTACCAGAGTGATTGGGCGAGGACTGGGTGTCCTTAGCTCAAGGGGAATAAGGTGAAGACGCGGTCTTCTGAGTTGAATCTCAGCCTCCCTAACCAGACGTACAGTTGTCACAGCAACTGGAACTGGTCCAACAAATCATTGTCTTCAACGAGCCACTGGTTCTATCCTTCACATCTCTCTATTTGCAGATTGGTTCTTGTGAAGTCATTGCCTGTTTGCGTTATCTATTTATCTTCACTGTGTGACTGCTTGTTCAGATTGGCTTCATACTATCTTCCATCCTGATCTATACTGCCTAGCTGCTATTAGTCTTTGTGCTTTCATTTCATTGAATACTTGACTATGGCTTGCTTAGTGTAGTCTACCTTCCGCTGCATGGTAATAGGTTTATTTCTATCGTTTGTCTTCGAAACTTCCATGTTTTGAAGACTTTCATAAAAATCGCCTATTCACCCCCCTCTAGTCGATCACTAGCACTTTCAAAGATTCTGGCAGGTGATGCCCGAATTCTCGAGCGCCTTTACATTGTTGGTTATGTCCATCGTGGCGAACATGTAGTGGGGGCTGTTGACAAACCTGGCGAAACCCTCGCAAGGCCTTGTGGCCAGGAGTAGTGGTAGACGAGGACGTGGTGGCGCATGCACATCTGGGCGACGGCAACCTTGGGACGAGACCCGACACAAGCGCGGGTGTACTAGAGGTCGAACCCGACCACCTTGTACTTCTCCGCGGCAAGCAACAGCTCCATGATGTGGATGGGGTGCTCCACCCAGACCGGGTCGTTGGTGTACACCACCGAGAGGTCCATGAACCTTCTGTGGGTGTCCACCACGGCACGCATGGTGCACTGCTGCTCGTCGTCGGCAGCCGCTCGGAGCGCCATTGGAGCTGCATAGGATACCCTCTAAGAATTTCTTGTGGTGGGTGTGCTTCTTGCAATGGTGGGGCGCGATCAAAAGGTTGAAGAGACACAAGGGTAGGTTAAATGGCCGCTATAATAAATGAGGCCCGGCCGTCCTGTAATCGTCACGTCTTGTCACGACATTCATAGCGGAGGATTCTAGTGCATGCTTGACAACACCGCACCGCACGCGTGGGCTCGAAGAGGCGCCAAACGTATCGTCGGTGAGCCTGTTCCCGCGCTACCGCGCTGTTTACCGCGCAAGCTTCCCGCCCAGCTAGTTTGGCCACGCATTGGCTAGAAAAGGGACAAATCATGGGCATTTATTGGCAAAAAGCTTTGTAAAAACGAAGTGTGTGGAATGACTTTAGTCATAAGTTTACCCTTGGGTGATGAGGTCAAAGTTTCACAGAAGGGTGATGATGGACACTCGAGTGCGATAACTAATTCTGCGCTCTACAGTGCACACAGTGGAAGAAACCAACTGTGTGTAATAATGTCAAAGATCACAGTCGAGTTAGCTATACAGATTGTGTGCTGTGAGATCGACAAGGTAAACTGATTCGAGAATGGTTAATAAAATCTAAGACCATTTCATATTAAGGTCAAACTAGTGCTAGCAATATACGAGTCTCATACGATGCCATTTCAACAATTGTACCACAAAAGCTCGAAATGTTACAAGGTTCAAATTCCATAGTTATATGGCTCAAATTCGAAGATTACAAGGTTCAAACTGATATTAGAAATGAAATTTAGCTCATCAGCTGCAAACGCTCACGCTGATCCGCTGAACATGGATATCAGAGAGGTTCAAACTAATATAACCTCTTCTAAGTCTGGCTTCGGAACCTCACAATTTTTGCAAAGGGGTCAAGCACTGAGAAGTCATGTATGGGGTTGACACGATGACTTCCGATTACTCTGTCATCTGAAGTTCCAAAATGAAATTCAGCATTTTTGGAGCCTACTCCATTCTGCCGCAGGCGCCACGCTGATCAACAAACCATTCATTTTTGTGAAATAAATGTAGGGCAAACCTCATTTTCTTCAACACCCTTGCTCTGAGAACAAAGAACCTGGCGAATATAATCTCCGGTAAGGTCCCTCGGTAGGAGTTCAAAGTAATTTCTGAGAGATGAAGATCTAGGCATTCCACGCGATTGTTATATTGTATCACATTATCCACCACTAGGCCTAATCTTATCTGCAACAGAAGAAAACGTGTTAGTGCCTACATGTAGTTTTGAACATTATTATAGGCCTAACTATTTGGTTTGCAGGATTTGTAAAATGCACTGACATGCCATCTTCGATCTGACATGATTAACATGGGCATTTTATTACATTCTAGAAAAATGTAGCCTTCTTCACAAGAGGTTGGAGTGGATGAAAAGTTCCCTAAGGAAACTAGTACAAATGAATCCAAAGGAGAAATGCTTATTGATTGTAACCATATGGATCAAGCAACATATATGGGGGGCATGTATGTACTGAAATCATCCAAAAGAACCTTCAGAAATCGTAGTCAATTGTCATTGTAAACTTGGAAAAAGGTGTCACAAATTGAACTCCCTTATGGTTAACATTTAACAGGAAAGGAACATCACCTCGATACATAGCTTCTCCAGGCATGGAAAGCATCTCAGGAAACTGACAACTTGCTCCAGGTCGGGCTCGATAGATTCTAGTGCCAAGACCTTCACTGTGCGCAGTTTCGGGGTCAAGCTTGTTGGAATCATTTTCTGAATGACAGACGAACAAACATCTTCAAAATTAGAAATAATGTTAATTTGTAGAAGGAGAGGTAGAAGGTGGCTGTTGTACCTGAACGGGTGTGAATCCAATAACAAGTTCAGAGCATTTGTCAGACGAGTATCCCACCACTGTCAATTTCGGCGCAGAAATGACATTGATTATTGTTGGACCTTCCTGATCAACTACAAGTAATCTCTCAAGTGCAGGTGTGTCCTGGATGACCATACCGTGGTACACATCTTGTGATGTCTTCCTGCCGCACTAGCAACACACATAAATAGTCCAGAGAGTCATGGAGGTGATGTGTAAGGTACTCAACCCATTGATCGCTTGAAGACGAAGGTACTCGAGTGCAGTACAGCCACGGAGCAGGCGCTTCATGTCACCCTTTGAGAGGCAGACGACGACGAGCTCGAGGTGCTTCAGTCGTGGTAGAATAAGAGCGGGCGCATCATTAAGGGGCGGGAAATGACAGTTCCTAAACTTGGTGACGCGCAATGTGGGCGCGAGGCGGAGTTCGGACGTTCACAGTGACCGCATATGCCCATCATCAAAAGTGAGCTCCTCGAGCTGATCTAGGGCGGGGGATTGGAACTAGTCGTCAAGCTTGGCTCGGTCCTTGCCGTTGGAATAGAACTTGCCCATTCTAAGGCCTTTGGTTGGGCCAAGGTGACTGCCGAGGATCTTGGAGAACGTATCCAAGCTTTTGCGTTAGCCATGGCAGAGCTCATGGGTGTCGATGAGGCCGAGAGGGCTGGAGTTCCATAGGGGGTGCCACCACCAGGAAAGGAGGGTTGTTCGCACCCCATATTTGATTGGGAGGAGGGAGATGATGACTCTGAACATATCATCAGGGAGGCTGCTGATTAAGTTTAGGCCTGCTGGAGTTGCTTGCGGTTCTAGCTCGCCCCGCCTCCGCTTGTTGGCAGCCCCGTTCTCAACCTCTGGAGTCTCCTTGTCAGCGGCGCTTTCTGATAGAAATGGGAGTACAGGGAATATTTAGTTAAAACATGGAAATAGAAAAGTGTATTGGTAACTAGAAGTTATTAGGTAGGAATATAGTAAGAAAAGGGAATAACAATTGGTTGCTTAAATACTACACAATTCATTTGACATTGCGGGGTAAGTCAACATATGTAGATAATTGAAAAGAAAACTTACTTCGAACAAAGTTTGGATGGATGATTTTGTCGGGGAACTTAGCATATATCTCATGACCAGGCCCTTTTATGTGCAGTGCAATTTTAGTGCCGGCTTTTAGTACATAAAACTTCGCAATTTCATTCCAAAAGCTAGTGCCAAAATAGGAGTCACCATGTTCATCAAGTCTTACAGTAGCAACGATTGAAATCCTTGGTTTGTGTGCAGTATAACATCCATGGAGCCTTGATCTATGTAAAGGGAAAAATAGTGCACTACATAATCTGTTGCATAGCAAGGAATGTTCTGCAGAAAATGGTAGGATTGTTAAAGAAAGTATGGTAACATGCAAATATGGGCCCAAATTAAAAGAACTGTACAGTAGTTGAAATCGAAGGACAAAAATCTATAATTAAATAGATAGGGTAAACATGATGTCATGGAAAATTGAGAGTAATCGAAAGAACAATACATCATTAATTTGCCTAATATAGAAAAAAGAGGGAAAAATCCCCTTTGACATATATGGTGCATGTGGCACCTTTTATCCAAATGTAGCAATATTTAGAATATGTTCGGGAAAGTAGGCCATGCCAATCGATTTAGGGTGAGATTGAACATACCACGCGGGTGCTCAAGTTATCTGGTAGGGAGAGATGGATCTCTGGCAGCGGTCGCAAAGTCCTGAAGTGTCGGTGCACTGTACATTCTATGAATGAAAGAAAACCTTCAAACCAGCTCAAATAAAAATGAATTCATGGCAATTTCCGCCGGGTGATTAAAGGAGGCAGATGAACTGGGAAAAGAGATGAGATAATATCCCGTTAAACTAGTTACCTTATCGTCCATGAGAAAGAACCCTTAGTACGGCAGATTCCCCAACCGAGCGGAGCTGGGTCGATCGTGAGCAGCGTCGAGAAAGTTGATGGCGATAGGCGGCGGCAAGCAGAAGTGGCGAAATGCGGTGGGCTTTGGCGGCAGCCTGGCAGCGCCGGCAGGCGTCGAGCTAAGTGTTTACCGCCCTGATAGGCGGTGCCATGGCATAGACGCAGAGGAGCTTGTGCAGGTGTGAAGGGGGAACATAACGGGGGGGCCGGGGGGGTGGCGGGGGGGGTGAGGGTTTTTGTGACGTGGGGATGGTGAGGGTTTTATTTTTTATTTTTTGGATTGGGTGGTGAGGGTTTTCTGTCCCACAAAGAATTTTGGGTGCGATGGTTTGCTAGAGCGAACCGTGTGTGATTGACGCAGCAGGTAAAATGAAAGTCATTGCACACGGTTCCAATTTTAGGAACCGCGTGTGATTGACGTACTACCTCCGTCCTGGTTTATTGGTCCCCCGTTGTAATTTTTACCAAAATTTGGCGAAATATTTAACATACTCAGACATAGATAATAAGCGTACACGTAGATAAGCATAGTTCAACCATAAGTAGTACATAGTTCAACAATATTAAGCATACTC